>NC_141303.1:14792500-14992500 GCF_037954325.1 Fistularia commersonii | reverse complement strand
TGGATGTACATCTATACATGACATGTGAGAGGGTGGATGGAGGTCTATGACGTGAGAGGGTGAATAGAGGTATGTCTATATTGCTTATATGTGTGACATGAATGGAGGAATTGATTGTTTTCTGTCTGCAGGACGTTTGAATGGTTGTCTCCATGATGAATGAATGAGAGGGTGACCAGTCTGTCTATCTGCAGGTGAATGAGAGGGTGAATAGTTTTGTGTGTGTTTGTGTGTGTGTGTGTGTGTGTGTGTGTGTGTGTGCGCGCGCGTTAAAGTGAACCCGGTCGGCCCGCAGAGCTCTCTCCCTCCGGATGAAGTCGGGGTCCCTCACCGTGATGGCCCCCGGAGGCGCAGCCCCGCTTCTTAACGCTGCCGCCGTCTCCTCCTCGGGAGCGCGCCTCCGCCCCCCCCCCCAACCCTGGGTACGCGGGCGCGCTCTCGCCAGCCCCGCGGCGGGCGCGCGCGCGCGCTCCCGAACAGCCCTGTTTGTTTGTGTTGAGAGATTGGAAATGGCGGAGAGCAGAGACCAAAGCGACAAGTTGAGCTCTCAAACGCGAGTGCGTCCTCATTGAAACACGCCGGAGTCCGCCGCGGCCGTCACGCACGGAGGAGGGGGGCACACACGCCTCGCTGCCGCCGAGGAGATTCACGTCGGACGCGGCGAAAACCGGATTTTTTTAATATATATTTTTTTGTTTTTAAATGTCGGGAGCATTTTGGGATCCTAGCAAGCTGGTTAGCTAGCTAGGCTAACCGCGCTAGCAGCCTGACGTTAGCTTGAGCCAAGTCGTGTGTGATTTTTTTTTTCCACGCAGGCTTGTTTGTCAACATTAGCTGACGTTTAGAGCCGCGAAGCGGGCCGGCCCACGGACAACTTTTACCCGCATCCACGCAACGCACTCGGATATAACACGCTACCAGCCGCGGCTTTAAAAACAAAAAACCCAAACAAAACACCAAAACTTGTCAAATCCCCAGGAGTAGCAGTGGATAAAGGAAAGTGGAGCCGTCCGACAGACGCTAGCTAGGCGAGTAAGTTAAGCTGGTTAGCTAAGTTAGCTAGCGAGGGCTTGTTTCGACGCCCAACCCGAGTCGTCGGTTCTTCATGGGGGGTTAATCATCCAGAGTGACAGCCCCCCTCAGCTGGATCTCTTATTTACAACCTGATCGGGCCAAGAAAACAGGTAAGTTCGTCGTTATTTTTTATCCCCCCCCCCCCTTCAGCCCTCCTCCCCGTAAAGGCGCCGTTATTGTATGACAAGATGTCATCCCGAGGAAATACACACGCACATACGGAGTGTGTGTCCGTTGCGGCGGTGGGCGTTCAGGAGGGCCTGCAAACATTGTCGGTGTTTTCCATAGAACCATCACACTGACGGTGTTCTCACACCGCCATGTTCACCCGTTCACAACAACGTGACGCGCTCGCAGGGACGTGTTTGTTTTGACCCCCTCAACCCTTCTTCTTCTTCTTCTTCTTCTTCTTATTGCTCGCCCGCCTGTGTTTGCCACCTGCAAAGGGGAGGGCAGTTGTTGTGGTCCGAGCGGCCTCGGGCTGCTTGCTGCCATTCCACTTCTCCCTCAATCCCTGTCTTTCTTGTGGGCCGAATGTGGGTAACGTGATATGCACAACACTGCTGAGACATGCTGCGAAAATAAATCGAATCACTCCATCGATCAATCGCATGCACCTGGATTAATCCTGCAGTTTTAGGCTGCTGTTAGAGGTACTGTGCACTAGATGTCCTGACCGCATATCTGGCCCTGGCTACTATGTTGAAAGCTTTAATTAATCCCTACAAGAGAAATACTACATTGTTACATATTGTTTACCTCTGATGCAAAGTGTTGACTCTAAACTGCAATTCAGAGGCTTTCTGTCTCTCCTCAAAATTCACAGGTAGACTCATTACCAGTTTGTCACAAGTCACGGATATTAATGTGTATATATATATTTATATATTTACGCGTGTGTTTTGTTGTTTTTTTTCTCTTCTCAACGAATTGTTTCAATGAAGCTCAGATGATCTAAAGTTTTGGAAAATTGCATCTTAATGTAAGTGTTAAAAAAAAATGATCAGGACAACCTTCCTGCTTTGTCATTGTGCATTTTCTTGCGTGAAACAAAGCAGAGCGTCAAAATGTCCTCGTTAGATCATTGACGTTTGGACAAACAATTAATCCTCAGCAAACGGCCTTGGATGAGACTTATGACCCACTTGAAATGTACATTGATAGAAAAATAACGCAATTAGATATTATTAAAAACACTATTACTTGTGGGAAAAAAACAAACCCATTGCTGCTGCAGTTGTTGGGTAATAATGGCTATTTTGGTATGAGGGTTACTTTGCAATGTGACCTTTGTGTGGTTGAGGCACCAAAGGGTAGAAGGAACAAACGCGTTTGCAACAGGATAAATGGGTTGCCTTAACTTAAAAGTGACGTGTTAGACGTGCGAGATGCAAAGGGTTGATGGATGGACATTAATGTTTACATACAGGAGTACCAGGGACCGCCGACTCCCCCGGTTCCGGTGTCCCCGCTGCAGTTTCACTGGCCAGGATTTAAACCCAGGAAAATGTCCGATCTGCGCATCGTCTCCTCGAACGCTTTGTTTCGTCATGTTGTCCTGCTTTCCTCTCCCCATGTTATAAATGTGTACGCCACAGCCGTGTCAGGTGGTGTGACTGCTTTACACCAAATGAACAAAACCCCTTTTCCCATGAAATGCGATGTGGGGTTTCCTGGAGGCATTGTTTCAAATGAAAAAACAAGCTAAACCTGGCGGTGGTGCCGAGGAAACCGGTGGCACCGACCACATAAGCTTCTGCTAAAATTCATTCTTGGATGTTTGTTGCTATTTGCTTTTGTTTTTAACCCCCTGTCATCCACCATTTGTGTTTCTGTTTTCTCTGTAATGAAGTAGATGGTTGGAGTAGTAAACCCTTTTCCCTTCAGGGGCCTGGTCATATCCGCAGCTCCCTGCTGACGAATACACTACTGTATAGCTAACAGTGGTGTCACTGTATTTTCTGTTGCTTTTGTACACTGTCGGCGTAAGAAGGAAGGAATTAACTTGCTTGTGTAACCTTACCATCTTCTCAGTAGAGCCTTGTATTCATGACAGTCACTGATAAAGATTATTTGGTGGTCATGCTGTAACATTTTAGACCCTGGGCTTGAAAAAAAAAATCTCATCTGCACCGGAGAAACACGTTTCGGGTTTGAAGTGTAACCCTGATGGTTTCTTTAGCACATTCAACTAAAAGTTCAGAATTGCAGCACAAGATGAATGGTAGTTGCAAAAATGAAAATATTACAAGCAAGCTAATACAGTAATCATAAATGCTCCTGTTTCTCATCTTCAGTTTTGCACAACGCACAGAGGAAAGAGATGATGCATTTCCCATCTCTGACTCCCTGTTTCCGACCATAAATGAACACTGCATTAGTGCGACGGATTCCGGGCCAGTCTCATTCCCAAACATGGACAGTGCGGTGGATCACGTCATGCATGACATCCATGTGATAGGTCTTCACCATGAGTGACAGGGACCCATTTAACAAACGGCAGGCTTGGCGACTTCAAGAGGGAAACATGGCGGAAGGGCCATGAAAACTTTGTGAATGAAAGTGTAATCACATGCGTACTGTCCCCCTCGTGGACGTGCCAATGCAGAGTAGAAAGCAACATATGCTGCTGCTGCAGCATTCACTGATGCCATAAAAGTGCGTCTTTCTTCAAGTGAAACCTTTGTAGCCTGATGTCCGCTAATTTAACTGAGGGCAATTTTTGTCAATATATAACATTAGGTGTGTTGTTTTTCTATGATTTGTCTCAGCGATATCCTTTTGGGAAGACCCACCGTAGAGGGGATTTCCATTATAACCTGTTTACAGATATGTTACAGAGAGACTACAACATTTATTGGCGAAGAAATACTACAGATTTTTTTTTATGCTGTCAAATATGCAGCATTACTTCCAAATGTTCACACTTTTACCCAGTTTGTCACACCAGGCAGGATTGTATCAGGTATCGACTGTGTCGTAAAAGCCTGCATTATTGAGTTTGTGTGTTACAGCAGCACGAAATCAAGTTATTATTCATAGTGTCGAGTTACAGTCCTCCATTATCTATTTGATAACAGACATATTTATCTGCTTTCTGATTCCTTCAGTATTTGTTTCCACCCTGAGTTTCCTTGGTTCCAATTCAGTGGCCTCAAGATTCAAGAGATTTATTTTCCACTTACATCCATGCAAGTATTGAATTATTGAGTGCAGCTCACAGTCGTCTCTAAGGAGAAAACAAAGGTAGAACATGTTATTGAAATAACCACATTCATGCAAAATCTAAAAAATAACCCTTTTTATTGAAGATATGCAACTTTGTTTACAGCAACTACGCACCTCAGTTCAGAGATCAGGTCTCAGTGAGTGTTCAGAACAGCATGAAGAGCAAATGCAAACTGCATCTTATTTTTTCAGCCTGCAACTGCATCTTTTCTCCAATCCAGCTTTTAGAGAGGCGATATTTCAAAATACATCCATTTATTTTGCGCGTCTCATTTATAAGCATTGTAAGGAACGAGTGTGCCAAGGCTTACTTATCACAGTCATCTTTTACAGCTGTCTCTGAGCTTCGAGCCACTGTGGCATTGCTTCCATGAAGGGAAAGACCTCATGATTGCAGAGGGGTGTTTGTTCACAGTGAGTGAAACTGTGACTGCATGCAGGAAAAAAACAAAGAGCAAACTACTCAGGGGTCTAATGAGCGTCTGCTCTGACTGACAGGTTATTTGGTGTTTACCCTGCTGCCGCTTTTTTTTTTTTTTACTTTTTTCCACTCTCGCCACTGACATTGAGGATCATGGTGGATGTGAAGGCACTACGCCTGCAGAGACAACCCAAGATATTTGAACTTAAGTGTAGTTAAGTCACTGGAATGCAGGGAGGATTACCTGTCTAGAGACAAGCCTTTTTTTCCTTCTCAAAATAGTATTAGGATCTATTAAATCACAACGGCTCTATTTCAAATCGATGCCCTGAACCACCCATCATCAATTGATTGTTATAAATAATCACTTTTTGACCCATTCTTTCACCACATACTTGGCTACTGCCAACTTTGTTTTCCGCAAGCAGGCTTGTTGACCGCAGAGTGTGTAGTATTGGTGCTGCAGACTCCCAGTTGTAGATGGGCCTCTTCAGGTTAAGATGAAACCCAGATAAGCGCTGTAGAGGGATATAGAGTTCAGTGGAGGGCCTCAGTTATTCAGTACAAAGTTTGTGACTCTGCTATCGCTCTGCTCTGCTATTATCTTGCCGCTAAGAACTGTCCGAGTACAATCTCACAATACATACACACACACACACGCACACCAAACAAAAGATCTGACATACGTCTGTTGATTTATTTCAAGTGCTCTGTGTTGGAATGGTTGAGCTGTCTAATCCATTCAGACTCCACACTCCTAATAGGAAGCAGTTTGTTTGTTTTTTATAATTCTTATTTAGCCCATCCACTAAGAAGGACGATACGCAAAACAGGACCAGAGTGACTCAGACTCTGAGAGCCTGGTCCTGATAACGCCGCTTTCTTCTAACCTTATCTTCTTGTGTGCCCTCAACCCATGGTTTACGTTACGGTTTACATCGCTGGGCTATTAGTACGACCCTGGCAGCAGGAACACAGCCAAAGCAAAACCACACGTCCACGTCATCCCCAGCGTCCCGCCGGGTTTTTGTTTTCCTGAGTTGAATCACGGCCTCGTTTTTAAATCACTTTCCAGAACACACCTTCATAAGGCTTGATTTAATTCTTAGCCAATGATTTTTGGGCTGTTATGCAAACATTACTTTGGGATTATTTCTTGTTACATATTTACCTGCTCTGCCTCTTTCTCTCTGCCTTTGTTTTACCCTGTTGTCGTACTGCACTTATACAAGTTGTTTTTTATAAATATATACTTCATGGTCATTCATGATTTTTTTTTCCACCTCAAATGTCCCTTTCTTATCTTGACAGGTGACACGATTCATCACAAAACCAGCATTTTTGAAAAGGCATTGTACTAAAATGAAAGTCCTGGTCACACTGTATAGGATATAATTATTTCTGCTTTAATATTCAGCCAGCGACACGTGTCACTCAGCAGCTTAACATCACTATGATAATTTTAAATGCCAAGGGGAGCAATAGATACAGAAAAAGAAGAAAGCATTGATTTTACATAACCAGAAATAGCATCTCTCTTCCTGGCTGTGGCTGAAGGAATGAATATTTAGACGTCTTTCTGCCCATTGACTTCAAACAGCAAACCAAGCCAGTATAGATGATGAAATGGCATTAAAGACTGGCCTCATTAATAAGCAATAGGGTTGAATATGCCTTTTTGTCCCAGCACAGCCGGTCACATGGGTTTGTCATGTGATGTCCCGCTGCTCTTGCAATAGTAGTATGTCTCTCTTGTAGCTTCCTTCTGTTTCAACCCTGGTTACAGCTTGCTCTCTAAAGTTCTGTTACTTTTCAAGCAACATCTTAGTTTTGGAGGAATGACATTGGAAAAAAAATACAGCAGTTTGAAAAGCTCTTGACGTCTCTAATGGATGTTGACCCACTGTCAGCCCATATCTGGTTGGTATGCAGAATAGTCTTAATGGTAATTGTCATAATATTCACAATCATTCATATTAATGGTTTTCATCCTCCTCCCTATTGAAACAAAGGAGTACCTGATCCATGAAATATCAAAGAAAATATAAGGCTGAGTACGAATTGGAGTTCAGTTAAAGAACAGCAACTCTCGAATATGACCTGATGTGACCCCTGAGATGAACAGAGCTCCGGCATTGTAGTACGTTGTGGTTGTTTAAAAGGAAGAAACAAGACCAATGGATCTTCATCACATTCCAGACATGTTTTGGCCTCCACTCAAAACTAATATTAATAAATAAGAACTGGTATGATTTTCTGCTTGTCGTTCAAACCGCTGAAGTTGAAATGAAATAAAGCTCCTATGTAATTATTTTCTACGTTGCTTTAGGATTGTAACTTTTTGTCTCTGTCTCTGGACTCTGTCATCCTGCTGCGCCAAGATGCTTTTTATTTTTTACAGTCACACTCCAATACGTACTTGGAAGAACAGATAAAGGTTTGAGTGTGGATCCCCAATAAAACTCCAAAGACAGATGTTGGATGCAATAAACATAGATAGCATAGATAGTAATGACCCAATTTACTGCATTATTTTGATTGGCAACACTTTATCACCTGTCATTCCATTAAAATTGGAGCCAATTTATTTCGGGGGAAAATAAAGATTAATTCTGTTATAAATGACAACTGCTTCGTGATCTGGTTGAAAATCTATGCACTTTTTTATGACATGACACGAACAACGCAAGCAGTCATGCCTCTCTTACGCTTGAACCTGGTCTCTTGATATTCACCTCCCAAGTTTGTGCCTGGCGTCGTGGATGCGGAGGCCGTTGAGGGATGGAGTTGTCCGTACCTGATGATTGTAGAAGCCCATTGCATGTTTCTCATTAAACTGTAATCCTATGCAAGTGATGGTAATAGCGTCTACAGTATTAGCTCTGCAGGCAGGTTGTTTATCCTACCAGAGGTTGAGCTACATTTAGACAAATTGATGGGAGTGAGAGCCATACCCTCGCCACCCCCTCTACTACCAAAGCTTGGCGTCAGGATGGCGGTTGTGCAGCCATTTTAGCACATTGCAGCCTGCCTGCTTGCCCGCTACCGTCAACTCTTTTCTGCTGGAGATGTGCCCCACCCCCCCCCACCCCCCATATCACAAAGATCAGATATGCAGGAGTTGAATCATAAATTCATATTGGGGAATCAAATCTGATCTGATTGGATACTGGCCAATGTGTCTGCCATCCAAGCCAGTTTGGCAGTTGAATCTCTTGGTTTTCGCAGAACTCTCAGTGAGCAAGAAAACATTGGGAGTACAAAGAGAAGAGGTGTCAGATCACATAACAGAGACAGAAGATCTTGATATTCATATATTTGTACTGTGTGTGTGTGTGTGTCAGTGTGTCAGTGCAGTATCTTTATCTCTTCGTTTTGTGTTTGACACGATGAAGACCAAAGCTGAATCTCCATGTTTTCAGTGATCCACAGAAGGGCCATGCCGTGCAGGTGTTACTTTCAAAATGGACATGCTTTTCAAGTGATGTAAAACATGACTATTACAAGAAAAGCAAAAAAAAGAGAGCAAAAACAGACCCTTTGACCCCAGAAATGTAGCAAAACAATGACTCAAGATGCCCCAGATTGATTTGCAGTTTAGAAGGGAAGAAAACATATTTTGGCCCGTCTCTGACACTACCCGTCTTTGGCTGACGGGGATTTATACTTGTCAGGCAAGGTTCAGCTATTAACCATCCAGTCTGAGAATTTTCAAGACATTCTGACTCTCAATCACAATTACTGGTATTCATTCATCTTAGTTATTCATTGCACTTATTGCACAAGAAACATCCTTCACTGCATTCACGCCAGAATAACGAGCTAAGTTTACTTAAGTCATTGCAGCATAACATTTATAGACCATTGCGTATGTTTACATTGGCCAAGTCCAAACCTCGCTCCCTTTGTGAGCCTTATTTACCATCAACAAAGCCTCTATCGCCATTTTTTAAAAGCGAGAACCACCTGCTGAAGACACACGTATTAGTAATTGGCTGTGCTAGCTTGTGAATAATTTTCAAGGAAACACACAATGCCTGGCCCTCGGAAAATGACCCGCGAAACCGTAGGTTGATTGACAGAATGACAAACTGTGCAACATTAGATGGATATTTACTGCATACCGATGTCACTTCCATTCTTGTGTCTAAGAGCGTCAGAATCAGTGGATACACAGCAAACAGCTTCACGTTCCTTGAAACATTTCACGCTGCGGTAATGGGTTTTACCTGGCTGTTTCGCTATTTATGTTTCATGCAAGTAAAGACAGAGTCCCGAAGGAAGGCTTGTCAGCGGGCTGCCGTGCATGGTGGATGTTGTCACCTCCCGTTGTTGACGGGCCTTTTGAAAAATGATTCCTTAATTTGCTTTGAAACATGTGGCAAAGTGCTCTGTGCATAGTTTCATCTACCTTCCCCATCACTGCCAATCTGGATTTTTTTGTTCGGTTCCAGCTCCTTTCGTTCATTTACCGACCGTTTACCTACAGACTGTGAATGAACAACAATAAGCAGACTAGAATATTCCCCCACACTTTCCATGAGTCTTTGAAATGTCCTTTTTGGTGATTGGCTGAAGACAAACTTGCAGCACATTGTAAAGCGGCCGAAACTTTGTCAGCGGACAAAACTTTGATTCTCTGATTAATATTAGCGGGGCTCATGTTCTTGAGGACCTTCCTTGTTCAGTTCAGAACTAAACCTCCAGGATAAGATACATCAACTAATACCATGACCTGGGTGACTGAGTATCTTCACTGCCACATTTGGTATTCTGTATTTCATCCGTTACTTCAGCTCAGGTTTCCAATTTCCGTTGTTGAAGGTTTAATGCCTGGCGATTTTTATCATCATATGAGGCCATATTTAATGCAAAAAATTACATTTGGTGCTTGCTTTATTTATCTGTTGCTCCCATTTGCAGTATTTTAGATGGCATGAGACATTCATGTGAAAATGTTCAGCTGGATCTCATTTGTACCCTTGAACTCGTCTTAGTGAGACTTGGAGATCCTCTGACATTTCTGCACTGAAGAAAAATCACACAATTTGTTTGATAATGCTGCCAAATAGGCTATATCTCTTGTAAAGAGAGAAGGCTTGGACCAAATAAATCTGAATCAGAGGTTAAAAAGAAATCCGTGTCCACCCAGAAAATTGCATATGTTACGCCTTTGTTGTCACGTTCGAAAGGTGCCAGCGAGTTAAAATCCGGCCTGAAATCATAAGTCAACCAGGCAATACTTAAGTTAAGACATTATAAATAAAATATATAAACAAATGCAACACTGATTTTTCCATCTGGTTTTCCTCAGCTGGTTTTGACGCGCGACCCCAGTTGAACTAACACAGATCTGTTTACAAATAAGACAAAAAACCAGAGCCGTCCTTGTCCAACCTTTTTTATGTCCTTGTCACAACAATGTCAGATTCTTGGGGTCCACTGGCTTCTGGCTCCTTGAAGCTCCCCTGGACCTCCTGGCAGTTAATCACTGCTGCGGCAGTGTCGGGTTACCATTTAGATAAGGATCAATTCCCAGCCATTCATTACACTGCAGGTGGCAAGTGGTTCTGCCCTGACTGATGGCTGAATGAAAGGATTGCAGTTACCTTCCAGAGCATCGTTGTTTAACCTTGTTACTGCGAGATTATTCTTTTTTTGTTCTATGACGGACAGTCAGAACACCCAGAGAAATGAGAAAATTTAATCAGCAGGAAAGGTCGTAGTGTAATTTGAAAACTACAACTTCTGTTTTTAAATGATAGTTAGCTTTGGAGACATGAAAAAAAACTCAGTCCACAATACTATTATTTCCTTTTTTTTATGTTTTTAAAACAAACAGCAAAATTAGAGCACTCGCATTTCAGCCGACTGTTAAATCTCGGTTGGTTTCTACCCGGCGTCCAATAAATGTGTGTTGGCAAAGATACGTGTCATGTACTTGCATGGTGAGTACTACATTCATGTACTACATGAATGTCTAAAACTTCATCGCGCTCCAGCTGACGGCCAGGCAAAGAGACGTCAAGTTGAAATGCAGAGCTTCATGGTGTACGTGTGATACACTTCAGATCATTGATGAAATCACTGAATGTCGAGTTTGAACGTTCACATTAGAAGTCGGAAGTATATATCGCCGGCAGCATCGCCCTCCAAAATTTTGGATCCATCAGCATGTAGTTCATATTTTATTGGAGACAATTGTCAACAGTATCACGTTCACCAAGAAGTGCTTAGCCTTAAAACAGCAGCACAACATTATCATACCTTATATCAGAGACATAAGAAAAGGAAACTCCTACCCAGAAGGTTGCAGGATGCAAACATATATACTTTTGTTTACAATTTAAATGTTTAAAAAGGAACCAAAATTGCAACTGGTGTTGTTTTTATGTAAGGCTTCAGGCTGAATGGTGTAAATATCTGGTCTAGTTTCAAGGACTGGTGCAGGAGTTGGGCCCATGGTGATCCTGCATATGTGCACATCCACAAAACACCGTAAACTAAACGTTTTCAGAAGGCTGAGGTCATTGATGATAATATGCACTGTGACGTGCAGAAGCTCTCGTTTCTGCAAAACCTGAAACCGATCTGCTTTTGTATAACGCGCAGCAGAGGCTGCTGTATGTTATGGTTTTTCCCTCCTCTCTCTCTCTCTCTCTCTCTCTCTCTCCAAAGCACACACACAAACATGCATCTTCAGCCGCTGTGAGTGAGCCCAATACAGGAAAGAAGGCGAAGAAGAGCGTCGCCGCTTCAACTCCTCACAGCCTTCCCGCTGTCAGCAATGGCCTACATTTTTGCGCAGAAAAAAGAAAAAAAAAGCTTGTGCAGCAGACTGTGTGTGTTCCTCCCAGGGCTGTGTTTGTGAGCACTGGAAGGAAATAAAGAGGGGGGAAAGGTAAAAGCAGGAACAGAGGCGGCGTACAGGAAGAAAGTGATAGAGCGAGTGAGAAAACAGAGCAACACGTGGTCATGTTGTGAGTTCAGCCTTAACAGCCAAAAACTTCAAGGCCAGACCAAAAGAAAGAAGAGGAGTGCTGGCCGGCGTTTCAAACTGGGAGGCGGTGGGAGAGAGTGCTGTAATTTGGCATTGAGGTGGCTTTCACTTTGTGTTTTCTGCTATTTCTTTAATTGTGAAATCCATGAAGAAGTGAAAGGCTTCACTGAAGTCCCATTCGGCACCTCCTCCTCTGGACAATTACATTTTATTTTATGTTTGTGCCATTTGTCATATGGAACTATAGGCTCATTGTCGGATGTGTTAGACCTTTCTGCAATGCTCCTTCATGCTCTGGCTGACACCACCAGTCCACTGCTCCACTTTCACCTGTCACTTTCTTCATATATGTATATATATCTGAAAATGATTGCCAATGATTCACCATAACCTCAAGGTGAATTTCTTGTATTGTGCCAGAGGCGACAGAAGTGTTGTGTTTCACCGGTAAACATTTGGGTTGGGCGGTTTCTGCAAACATCAGTGGTTCACTGATTGGTATCATTTGTTCCTAAACAGGAATTTCTCAGTCTAAAGTGCAGGGTGCGCGCACTGCAGCCCACCGTAGGATTGTCATGCGCAATCATTTGTTAAGGATGGGTTGCATTTGAATCTTGGGGGTTCGCCTTTGTCATGCGATGAAAAATAACATTTCTCTTTAAACCAGGGGGTTGCAGGTGGTGGAAGGATACATGGTTAATATGTATTATAGTTATGGCGAACTCAAAAAGACAAAAGAGCATGATTTAAGTAAAACTTTTGCATCCATCCAATGGTCCAGTGGTTGGGTTCATTGACAGCTTCATTTTTTTTTCTCTTAGGTGCACGTTCAATTCTAGGAAAGGTTGTTTCTATGAGGAAAACCCCACATAAAAAGACCAATTTCTGACTTAAGACCTGCTGAGACCCTGGTTACTCCAGCCAAAACTCCGCTGTATCATCTTTATGGGTCAGGTACTGCCTGCTTTACGATCAAATCTCATTTGGGAAGGGGAAGCAACTGCAAAATCCAGCAGTGATGAAAAAATTCACACAGCTTCATCGCCTCAGGGGCAAAAACGTTGAATTTCTTGGATTAACACGCCACAAAATTTTATAGTTTTGGGAATCACAGCATATTCAACAACACGTCTAGTGTGAGAATGTCTTTGCAATTCACAGGGTCTTTCAGCAGCCCAACGAAACTTCTGCAGCTTCTTGTGGCTTTGCATTTGTGCGTCATCGTTAGGCACTTTATCTCCCTGCACCAGGGAGGTGACTTGAGGCAGACCACCTCCATAGGGCATCAGGGGTTTAAAAAGTGAATATATATGCACGCAGCTGATGCGTCCCGGCTTTTTCCTGCAGGGAGACTGCTGAGTGGTCTGCCTAGAACCTCCTTTGTAACAAAGCTGATCGTGGTCGCACACATAGTAATTGTGAAACACATGGAAAGTAGCCGGGCTTCTTCTGAACAGCTGAGAAGAATGGAAGATAACCTTAGAAAGTGGGTCACCGAGTAAACCTGGGCAGCCCACCCATGTGAAGTCTCGTCGGGAAAACCCTTGAAAAGCACTTTGCAAACTCAAAAACTCAAGGTAATTGTTTTTTGTCATATACTGATGGCTTGGTGAACATCAACTGGAGGGCAGTGGACAGGAGTCATTAGGAAGAACGTGTGAGAAGATACTAGCATTTAATGGGCGACCTTTTCCTTCCCAAGTATGGAGAAGCTGCAAAATCCAAAACTGATGTTTGGAAGGAAGCAAGGAGGCAGGAAAGGAAGGAAAGAAGGTTTGGAGAGCTTTCAAGTTCTGACTATTGATTATAGCTTTGACCATGAAGGAGACGATTTTCCCGGCTAATGTGATTACGCAGTGAGCAACATCGATGGCTGTTGTTGGGGGCAATGATGTCATTTAGTCATAAACTTAAGAGTGTATTGAAAGCATTTTCAACAAAATTAAATTTTATTCAGATAACGAGATTTCACGGTAAACACATGGAAGCAGAGCTCGGTGGAAAATATAGCGTAAGCTATGCACGGTCAGAGGCCTTTGACCAGTCTTACGGGGAAATAGTACGAGTTACGTCCTTTGTCATGTGCCGCTTTTTTCTTTTTCCATTCTGCTTGAATGTGACGCAGTGCACTAACTTGAGCACGCATGTAATAGCCCTCTGGAATGCTAGCTTCTGGTCATGCACCCGCTTTGACTTCTCAGCGACCGATTCGGATTATTCTTCCATTCTGGAATAATTAATGAGGAAGTATAAGTGGGTGGTATTTTAATGATTTTTATGCGGTTTAGTTCGGCTTGTTGCCATGCAAACAAATACACTTGGTTTTTCCTCCACTATCAAACATAACAGGAGCATTGCTCTGAAAGAATTTCCTTAAAAATAAAAGACTATGAGACTATGAATAAAACGCTCTGGGAGAGTTTCCATCAACCCCACTTCCTTAAATTCACTTACATAAATGTCATTCTTTTAATTACATCTGATTAAGAAAAACATTGTCCGTCAGGTGACAGAATGTGCAGGCTAATCATAAATACAGTAAGACTTCTCTCATCAGATACATGGATTTCATGTATCTGATATAATCTGATCGTAACATCAGCAGCTACTGTTATGGTAGAACTGGGAGACACTTGCTGTGCCTTTAAAAAAAAAAAGGTTGAATCCACCCTGCCTCTCCATTCAAATAAAACTCTGTTTTTCTTGTCTTATTTTGCTTGACCTCCTGAAGTGACCTCCTGGGGCCATCTACGTTCCCATGTTGTTGACTTTGTGCGCCGTCTCTCTTGATGTGATTCGGGTCGAAACTGTTTTACAAAGCTTGATACACACTTTTGGTGGAAAACGAATGATCCAGTGGGTTCCCACTCAGATGGATCAGGGAACCCAAGCTGAGGAAGCGCGACTTCAGATGATATGAAAGCTAAAAAGTAAATGAACACTGCCAAGAATCACACAATTACATTGTAATCAGAAGGCAAGGAGTGAGAGCGTAGTAAGTGCACTTACTCAGGCAAAAGTGAAGCAATGCCGGGCCCAAGTGATGAAGTTTAGTTTGTCCGGTCGGACATGTGGCGCCTTCAATGTTTGGTCAAGTTAATGCACAACCTAAGTTGCAGGTTATTATTCCAACAAGATTTGCAGTCCAGCACCTAAGCTCAACTTTGAAACCTCTGTCTTTCTTTTTCGCTGAGAGTTTTAATTGCAAAGCCAATGGTTGCAAATAAACCACAGGTAATGACTGTCGCAGAGGGTTTTCTCACTATCATCCACTAGAGGATTGTTTTTGGTTAGACCTCTGAGGTCTGATAGGATATAGATTGGCATTCATATGATCTGATCTCAACATGTTGTCACACAAACCTTATGTTCACTCTGTACATGATTGATGAACGCCTGACAGTGAAAGCAGTGATACATTTCTTGAAAATATCAACCCAAAAATCTCCATTTTAGTAATTACCAAGAAAGCATGTGACATCATTAAAACAACTACCTGAAAATCAACTAGGTAATGACCTTAAACCTTAGTCCGCACAGTAGCTGCTTACAGCCAGCCTTATTAACGATGACGTGACTCACCCAGAACGATGCTTTGGTCGCGGCTATCGCTTTTGAAGTATGTTGTATGAAAAGTGACTGCTGTCCGGACAACTGGGATTTTAGTTCCTTCATCTTTTTTTTTCTCAGCTCGCTTTTCAGAGGAATGTCCATATCGCATTTTCCATTAACGGTCTGAAAATGCCACTCCACATTACCCTTCTTTGGTATCCCAATGTTAGACTGGCAGATCAGGCCAACACACTTCAAAAATGTCATATTGGAAAAAAAGTCCTCCTCCCATTCTGTATGAAAGTGATAACTTTTTGTCTTCTTACGTCGTCCAGCTCCCACACTCATTTTATACCCTTTCTTAAGTTGAAGACAATAAAACCGAGGGCTAAAAATTGGAGGTAACCTGCTGACTAGCTTGTTAGTTTTGCTGCACTTCGCGCCATTGTTTGTGGAGGTGCA
This sequence comes from Fistularia commersonii, assembly GCF_037954325.1. Taxonomy (NCBI): domain Eukaryota; kingdom Metazoa; phylum Chordata; class Actinopteri; order Syngnathiformes; family Fistulariidae; genus Fistularia; species Fistularia commersonii. Next base: position 14,976,763 of record NC_141303.1, on the reverse strand, counting down.
GTGACCTCAGTGTCAGAAAAATCAGATGTCAGCTGACTGGCTGCCCTGTAAATCAATCAAGTAACGGAGTGGATGATCAGCTGACGTCTATTTTTTAATGTCATGCGATCTACCACTATTACCTTTGCAATCGACTGAAAAGATCGCAATCGACGTATTGAGCACCCCTGGTTTAGAGTGTATCTGGAAACAAACATATTTCTTAGAATATATGCTTCTCCAGTAGATAGACAGGAATATGAATAATCTAGAATCATCTGGAAAAAGGCAAGGGAACGTCTTGACCTAAACAAGAAATATTCCTAAATTACATCTCACCTGATATTCAGACTCTGTGTGTGTGTGTGTGTGTGTGTGTGTGTGTGTGTGTGTGTGTGTGTGTGTGTGTGTGTGTGTGTGTGTGTGTGTGTCCTCAACCAAATTCCTCGTTGTACTTTGTGACTGATAAAACCCATCCACGTTCAGATGGCTCCACCGTTAAGAGTCAGGGCAGCGAAGGAAAAGTGAACACATGATTGTTATTTTCCCCTTTTTAAGAACTCATGTACCTGTCAGCACCGAGAGACAAATCTAGAAATAACACAAATTGACATAATGACTAAAACAGGTGCCGTCTGCACACACAACCCTTGAAAGTACAACAACAAATCCAAGCATGAGGGTAAACAACCTCTGCAGCGACGGGGAAATCTGTGGAGTCGAGCCAGAGTGATTTCCACCTGTGGGTCGGAGCCCAATGTTCCTCTTGAAGAAGAAATCGACCTTTTGCAGAAATGCATCACAGACGCGGAAAGACCCAGTACAGCTGGTACAGACGGGAGGGCGTTTGGTCGCACGGGGCACACTTTGCCCTCCAAGCCAATGCATGAAGGCAGTGGGCATCTTGAAACACGGGGCAGCATCAAGTCATAAAAGCCTTATCGTAAACTTTTTACAATCTGATTTGTTGTAATGGACGGCAGGTTGTTTACAGCCAGCCTTAAATAACTGGCTACTTAAAAGTGGCTAATAAGTACCCTGCCGTTTTTCATTTCATTTTCAGCACACACAGCAAACACACCATAGGCATTCCTGTAAAGGTGGTTACACGCATCATTGAAAATCTGAAATTATAAAAAAAAAAAAAAAATCAAAATGTCCCTGGAAATCCCTTGGTCTTAAGGGAAACTCTTAAGAGATCTGACCTTATAGAAACCAGCTTTTATTGAGGGGGAAACGCCAAGAGATGGGTTTCCCTGAATGACCTGAAATTACTTTGGTAATCTTGGAAAAAAATTAACAACTCCTTCCTGGAAAACAAACCCGTTGAAAGTTAGCTTTCAACTACCTGCAAATGTGCTGTGGACCGCTATGTGCCGGAATTGTCAGTTAATGACCTGATGATAAGGAACAGGTGGAAATGAGTCACTGAACGCTTTGCACCGCATGCTCATTGATAAATGACTTCCGAGTTCATTGTGAGAATGAATCGCCCGCTGATCAACCCCCCGCCTCCTCAGCTCCGTTGCTGCGGTGTGGGTGCGTGACGGCGCGGCAGGAAGTGCTTCTCCCGCCATGCAGTCACAGCATGTCTCCCGTTTGTCCTGTACATTCTGCAGTGAAGCTCGCTGGCCCCGAACCACTAACTCTTAATTTACGTTATTGTTACAGAGTCACAATATAATACGTTATTTTCAGATCCACGGCTGATTTGATGCATCTTGACTCCATATTGATTTCCATGGAATATACAGGTCCTTTGTTCATTCTCCTATCTCCTGGATTGACTGGGATGAATAACAAGTCATTTCAAAGGGGGCTTTTTGTCTGGGGTAAGAGGTGACCTGGGTTCATGTAGCTGTGTATGTGTTTTGTTTTTTGTTTAGCTAATCGTTAATAGTATTTCATCACAAAAAAGTGCTTTTCCACCACCTGATATCGGTCTGAACTCTTAGAGGCACTTTCATATACTGTGCTCTACATTGACAGCAATCGCTCATTCACACATACACGCATACATGCTCAGCAGCAGAGCTGCCATGCCAGGTGCTAACGCTGCGATGCAACTTGGCAGTCAGTGGCTTGCTCAAGGGTTTGCAGATAGGAGGAGGGACGGCCCAAGCTACCAACTGACAGCAAAAACAATCCAAACATCACATGACTTCAGAAACCAATACATTCAACTGTTTGATTACATGCAAGAAACAATCCCCAAATTAGCTGGAAATCAGTTCGCGGTCCCAAAGGCTTCATTTAAACGAGTCTCAAATAATGAAAACAAAAGCAACACTCAAGTCCTGCCAGACATTAAAGCTTTAAATTTAAGAAACAAAACCATCGATGCCATGTGAGTTTTTCTGTATGTAAGACATTTATGTAGACTGAAGCAGCAGGCAGCTCTTCCTCCGCACCAGAGCAGAAACTGTGATAGGTGTGGATATTTATCAGCTCGCTTGTGAAATACTATATGACGATTTCAATGATCCCATGAATGATTGGTTGTTCTCATCTTAATGTTTGCTCCGTGACAGGGAAGAAAAAACTCATAACTTAGTAACCGCTGCCTCGATTGTAAGCCTGTTACTCATGTTGTACATGTTTTAGGTTTCCCAGCGGTTGCAGACTCCTGGAGTTTCTCCTTCACTTGGTCTTGACCTTCCGCTTGTCCTTCCACCTCTCTCGCCAGACTTCCTGTCAGCTGTCGTGGCATAGATATTGACTTCCTGTAGTTGCAGAATGTAAAGGAGGATGTAAACAGAAGTGCTGTAAGATGTTTGATCAGGAGTCGGAGGTGGCGCTATGCCAGAAGATGTGGTATTGCACAGTTCCTTCTTTGTCTGATGAATTGCGGACACACATATGAACATATCTGTATGACGGTTTTTGTCTCACACGCTGACAACTTTCTACTCGCTGAAATGAACGAAAAATGAAAAAAAATGCAAAAACCCTCTGCTGCTCCTCTCACGCCGTCAAATATCAGTCTGTACCCGTGTGCACTTTATACTTCATAACTCATAGTTTGTTTACTGTTTAATGTAACGGTGCACTTTACTGCTAATTTGCACTGTATTATTATTTTTGTTAATGTCATGTCACAGTGGGATTGTGAGAAACATTCCTCTATCCTCTGTATGTCCAGTGCATGGGGAGACTCTGACAATGAAGCTGACTTTGACTTGTTTCCCTTTTCTTTCTTTCCCCCTCCATCAGAAGCCAGCAGGCTTCGATTTGCACCTGGGATGGTGCCATGTGACACGGCGGCTGTGGAGCCATAACCACCATCACCACCACCACCACCGACGCGGCTCCATCATCTCAGAGCCGCCCAGTGTCCCTGTCTTCCCTTTATCTCCGCTCTCAGCCCCAGACAAGGCCACCACAGCCCCCACATGACTCTCCCGTTGGAGCCCTAGATCAAGTAGGTGCAGAGCTGCGCGCTCTGTTTGGGCTGTTGCAGCACGTCTGGAAACTTGTGTTCCGGGGCCTGTGATGAATATTTATTGTTGTCTTTATTTTCTCTTTTGATGGGAGCTCATGTTTTATTCATTATCCGAGCTCTAACTTCTGAGGCCTGGCTTATACGTCCGGGTCAGCTCAGAGCGGGCTCAGGCTGTCGGTGTGGGTGTTTGTGCTTCAGTGATGTTGTGGACGTGTTAAGACACAATAGCGCTCGCGAATGCGCCACAGAATCACTAGTTAGCGGTGTAGCTTTAAGGGATCCTATTATGAGGAATTCATGTTTTTTTCAGCTTTGGTTATGTATATGTGGGACTTGGGTTGCCTGGCAACACCAAAGAGGGGAAAAAAAAGATACCTGCTTGGTTCTTGTTCAGTATTTCTGCTATTTTACAATCCATCTAGGTTTGAGATGATCTGTGACATCACAAGCCAGAGGCGGCACCCCTCATCGCGTCCGCTAAATCCCCAACGTGATTCAGACGGCGGTAGAAATGAGACAGGCAGATGTTTCTGATGCGCCGATAGCATGTGCTGAAGGAACGTCCGGTGGATAAACAAGTGTTCAAATTCATGGCTTGTTCCCACGGTAACCAGAAACTTTTGGATCATGAAAGTTGTCTACAAACACTTGTTCTACAGGTCATTGTTAGGTTCCTCTGACTCACATGGGTAGTTGACAAAGATGTTGCTCTCCAGGAGGATTTGGTGGACTTTGAAGCTTCACCATTTGCCGTTTGGCATTGTTTCCAGTGTCTGCGTAGTGGTGGTTGCACTGTTGATGTGTTTGCCAAGCTCTGGCTGCCGCTGAGTAGTATGCGACTACATAGACCTACTGAATAGTCAGAAATCTGCCTCAACTCAGGGAGCCGGCCATGTTTGTAGGCAGCAGGGCCAGAGGGGTGCAGAGGTCAGCATTTTATATTTGATATCAATAGATAGGAAGCTCAGTGGAGGAGCCATCTATTCTTCAGGAAATAATGCACATACATGAGTCTGGTGCATGGTTACTGTGATCAGACCATGGAGTACGGCCATACCTCTCCTACGGACAACACAGCATCTGCTCTCAGTGCATATCGTGGTTTTTTTTGCTCTCTTACAAATACCTGTGATTACCCAAACGCACAAGAAATTTAACCAGTTTAGAGGAATGATGTATAATGCTATTACATAGCACCAACAGTCATCACTACATGCATAGTACCTCTATTGATTAGTTTTGCTCTTTATGTTTTTTTTCTACAAAAAAAGTGGCGTAAAACTTCGAGCCTGGTCAAATATTTGTTTTTGATTCTGTTGTTATACTTAAGCACAGGTGTAAAACCAGAAGGCTTTTCTCATCTGCAGCCATGTTAGAGCACCACATGCATGAACTGTATGTCCACTGCAAGTATCAATAATGTACCTTGGGGTATTCTGCAGATGTTTTTTCACAGATATTCAAGGTTTCTTTTCCACTTTCCAGTAATGTATGTTAAAAATCCGACCGAAGTTAATTGGATGCGGGCCCGAAGAAAAAGAAAAAAAAAAAAGAGTCTGAATTAAAGTCTCTGCACTTACTAACTTGGTTTTAGATGGAGGAATTAGTCCAGGTCCAGTTAATAGTTAAAAAAGAGCCAGAAGAAAGATGGTGCCCCCTCTCCCGCCATGGGTTTTGTGTTAATCCCTCTCTGACCCCCGGGCCCCAGACCGCCGGCATGGCTCTCTACATCCCACCACGTCTCACCTCTCCTCTCGCTACCATTCACGGGTTGAAACGAGGACACACATTTGAGCTCCCACTCAGAAATGCATAGACCAAATTTAATCAGCCATGAAAAGTTTTTTTGCAAACTAATGTGTCAAAGTGGACAGGATGTGCAAAATGGAAGCCCCCCCCCCCCCCAAAAGTGTTAAACGTACCTGCTAATTGTTGCAATCACCAGTCATCAGAATTTCTCATAATTTCTGTTGCCATGACGACTGGAAAAGATCACTAAAATCATACCGTGCTAGCTCCGGTCCAGGGGAATGGTTGTATATATACATTGTTGGGGGTTTGTGCTAAGGCGTGGGTGTCCTGGTCCAAAGCCAGGGCTTGCAGAAGTCAATCCCATGTTTTTTTTGGTGTGGTGGTTGTTGATCGTCGTCATGGTAATGCAAACCGTCACCATAAATCACTCCCCCACTTGTCCTGATTGAGACCCATATTTTCATATATACATTGTTGTGGTTTGCACAAAGCCTGCAGACTGCACGGCCCACCTAAACAAACATGGAGGATAACAGTTTGAGCTTTACTGCTACATAACAAGTGGCCACAGGGATGTGAAAGAAGGACAGATGTATGTTTAGACAAAATATTATTTGTTTCTGAATCGTAATAGGTTTGTTTTGGGTTTTTTTTTTTTTTGTTTTGTTTTTGTTTTTTTTTTGGCAGAGCCACCAGCCATCAAAACAAAAAGAGATATTACTACACTTAACTATTCCAGTTTTTTCCTCTTTCACTCGTAGAGACTCCCTTTCCTCCCCCGGCAGAGGGATGAGTGTCAGTCATGGGCAGCAGTGGTTGGCACTGCAGATGGCCGTACACCACGCATTCAATATACCCGCCAAACGAGCCAACTGTAGTAGAGTCTATTGTGCTTTTCGCAGTCCAAGGTTATTTCTTGGTCTCTGTAAACATCCTGGATCAGTGTGTGCACAGATGGAGGGAAACAATGGCCTGGAAATTAACAGGGTACTTAGTTAAGAACTCTTAAAGAACACCTTTTTTTTCTCCGGTTAAACCTCTTTTCTACCAATCTGGCCAGCGTGAAGCTGGAGGATTTTGTGTAACGCAACATGCTGCTATAACTATTTCTAATACTCTGCTTTGAAACTCATTTTCTTATGGATTTTTAACTAGTAAAGCTGAAATATATATCCAGACATCTGAAAGTGTTCAATGTTTAATATCATTGTCATCATTCAAAGATTTAACAACCCTCTCGTGTTGCTATTCCCATTCTTCTTCTGCTCATATTGAAAGTGAAATTAAGAAGGTCTAATCTTAGCTCTCCCCCAGATAGTTTCTCTTTTTTTTCCTCAATTTCATTTTTCCTCATCTGCCCTAAGAGACCAACCCATAACAGCTTGTCGCAACGGGTACGAATTTTTTTAAATATTGACTACTACAATATATAGAAGAATCATAACGGGATAACACAATTCAAAATAATAAAACAGAATTAAAATCAGTAATTGATGGACATTTGGAAGACATCACAATATCCACGTCACAGTAGACAACCTGGCTGCCGGTGTAGAGTTTGCATCAGCTTTGACCACGTTGTTGGACCCACTGTGTGAAGGTCAGGTGGGCGTGGTCCTGAAAAATAGTTTGAAAGTAGGAAACTTAAAATAGCAATCCACATGTTGGTGGCTTTTCCATTTGGCGATTATTCATCAACAAGGTTGCACCTAAATGTTTGTTCGTGTCTGTGGCATTGTTTTCTTCGGATATACCTGTGGAACCACTGCGAGACACGTTATCTCCACCTTCTGGCAGCTCTGTAGCGTTACTCCCGACATTCTGCTTAAACAGGGGCTGCTACATATTTTCGAGAAAAGCCAATAGTGACATCAAATCCCACTTTTTTTCCATTTGTCGCCGAATAGCGTAATGATGAATTCAAAATAACAAACCGTCCCCACTCCCTGTCTTCATCAGCTTCTTTGCTAATCTGTCATTTGTAACTGGTCTGCCATAGCTCTTCGTTATCATTAGCTATGATTGTTTTGTCCAATACTGTCACTGAAGCGATATATCGCCATGTTTTTTCTGCGATACTTGTATTTATTTTTCTGTTCTGTGCGGACCAGTGTTCAGAGGTCTACACAGAAGACAACTCAAAGCAGGTGAAGTGAGGGGTTTTTAACTGAACCTTTCAGTTACCTTTGGTGTTTATTCCAGAATGGATTAATCCGGTGAAATGCAGACACGCAAATGCAAACAAGTCCACCATGCAGATGCTAATAAAGCACAGGTTTGGAAATGTTTCTGCAATGTATCGTATTCAATATCCTGTTGTAATGTGGAGAAGACGGGGGGTCTGGTTTGGAGACACTGAGGCAGAGCTGGAGGCAGCAGAGATGAAGATGTGGAGGGTCCTCTGTGGGAGTGTGGAGGATGGAGAGGATCAGGAATGAGTCCATCAGAGGTCCATGTCCATCACAGCACATGGTAGATGTTCTAGAGATATATGTTGAACATCTTAGTAGATGATGATGTTAGATGCCAGACAGGAGGTCTTGAGAAAGACCAGAGAGGAGGTTTATGGATGGAGTTAAAGAGGACAGGAAGATAGTAGAGGACAGGGTTGGATTGAAGCAGATGATTGTCTGCGTTGTGTAGCCCAGACATAAAAAAGAAGAAGCAGATAGTGTATCGTAATATGTGATAGTAAAGCCGTAGTGTTACCCGTGTAATTCAATATGAGGTCCTGGTAATGAGTTGTTCAGCGTGTTTTGCCCAAAAGAGGGAGGGGGGAGAGGGGGTTGAGACTAAAAGCGTTATTAATATCCAGACATGAATTTATTAACTTTTATTCAGAATAATATATCATCATGTGGTTTTTTTTTTTGCAGCGCCTCTGCTCTGATAGAACAATGATACCCTAATGATTTGTACCTGAAGGAGTGAGCTTGGAAGCAATGAACTTATTTGTTGTTTTCCACTCATCCATTCATTTTCTGGTTAATGGCCGACCAATCAAGGAAGACTTAACAGGTGTATGTACGGCGGGGTATTTAACCGGGTGCTGCGCTAACCAGCGCTCCCTAGAAGATATGTTGTGTTTCTTCAACCCTGCAACTCTCTGATGATTCAGATGGTGATACCTGAGCTGTCCATCACATAGCCCTGCCGTTTTCTTTCTTTTTTTCTGTCTCTGCTCCGAGATGGCCAGTCAGTAAAAACAAAGCAGTCACTCGTGTGTTTTACAAGTCAGTGCTTGTAAGTTGGTCTCTGTGGCATAACACATACAAGTCCAAGGAGCTTTGTGCTCTTGGTTGTCGCCCCTTCTGACAAATGTCATTAAGGCAGGTAAATCCAATTGCAAATGAACCGGGGATTAGTTTAAGAACCCGTTTGCTTCCGAGACACCGACTGCAACCCCTCAGGTATCGCTAAAGGGAGGACCCTTCAACAGCTATTTGCATAATTTGCCCATGGATAAATAATGCATGCGTTCAGGGTAATGTTTTGTTGAGTAATACCTTGAGTCTAAAATGAGCAAATGAAATCATTGTGTGTGTGTGTGTGTGTGTGTGTGTGTGTGTGTGTGTGTGTGTGTGTGCGTGCGTGCGTGCGTGCGTGCGTGCGTGCGTGCGTGCGTGCGTGCGTGCGTGCGTGCGTGCGTGCGTGCGTGCGTGCATATGCATGTGCGTGTTTCTCTGCTGTTGTTCATTGCAACAGATTTTTGTTTATACATTCAAAGCGTTTATTGTTACATGCACAGTTTAGAACTGTGTTTCCATGTATAGTGAAATTCATACTTTGTGCTATGTATCCAAATGCACTGCGGATAGCAAAGGGGGAAAAAATATAACGTTATGTGTGTGTGTGTGCGTGTGTGCGTGTGTGCGTGCGTGCGTGCGTGCGTGTGCGCTTTCAGATAAAATATCAGGTTGCACCCTGTTTTCACATTAGCCACGCTGTATTTTAAAATGAATAAGAAAGAAACAGCATCATCGCTCTATTATATATTTCTCCCCGCTGCATTGCGTTAGGTTTGGGATCGGTCAGGTTCAGTGGCCCTTTTGAATGGGCAGCTTCTGGCCGGTAGCGACGTTACAGCAGGATCTGTTTGTTCATTGATTGAATTATGAGTAAACTGACCTTAACCATGACCTCATATGGAAGCCGCATGTAAACACCCGCCTCAATCTAGGCTCCCATGACAGAAATAAATTGTTGCTGTTACATGTTTTCACAATCCGGCTTTGGGAGGGTTGTGCGTCTAAAACCTGCAAACATCGACGTGTTTGATTAAACATGGCGACAATTAGCAGGTTCCAATTTCCTTCATCCGTTTTCACAGAAGCGGCCCATGGTACAGTGCAGGAGTCAGCGGGTACACTGTTGCCCTGTTTGACTGAGGCTGTATACATTCTCTGGCCATGTCCTATATCCAAGAGGGTGGGCCTTAGCAACAGTGACTGAGCAGCTTCTCATGGGCTGCACCAACTCACAGGAGCACAGAGGGGTGGTCACACTATGTGCGTGAGCGGTGGGATCTGCGTGGTGCTCTCATGTAAACAATTGTCCATGATGAAATTACAGCATGACTTCTTTTAAAAAGGTGTGTCGTTGGACATCTAGGCTGAGGAAACCATGTCATTCGTTATAGCAGCTCGTAAACTGTCATGTTGTCGAAGTCGGAGGCGTCTCTTCAGAGATGATTCTCTACAGGATTTTCTCTAGCCCTGTGGCTCCCTTGGGCTTTATGAATTGTTGTTTTCCGCCGTGCTTTCTCAGAAACACCTGTAAAAAAAAAGAATAAAAAAGACACTCTCCGCCACACACCTGTTTCAACTGAAAATGAGGAGAGCCATGAGGAGTCAATATTCAGTGTTTCATACAGTGGAAACTGTCAGGTATAAGAGTGCGTTTCTTGTCCAGTAGTTAGCTTGTTTCCATTGTTGTCCAGCTGTGGCGCTGTGGGTCGGAGATTTTCCCCCGCAACGATAAACAAAGCAGTCGTCAAAGGCCTCTCGTGCGTTGTCAGCTTTCTTGCTGCAACAAAGCATCTTACAGCATTATTGTTACCTGTCTGCAGCAGGTCCAGGACAATGCCTATTCTTTCCAGATCCTTCATGGCATCTGAAAGATAAGAAATTGAGAAAAAAAAAAGGAATTCCAATGTAAGTCACCAAATCTTCCTTGGCTGCTGATGATATTCTTTGTTTTTTCTGAAAATGCTGATATTGTATCATGTCAAACATGAATTGACTGTAAGATATGCTGCATTTTGCTAATCGTAGTGGCTAATCTTAAACTTAGTCATATGCCTGTGTTTGCAGCATTTTCTACAGATGCCATGATGTCAATGCAAATGTGACTTGATGGATTATGAATGCCTTCGACGGATATTAGCCTTTTTCCCACTGTTATTCACCCCATGAGATATCCACGCCCAAGGATGCACACTTCGTTTAACACCATTGGAATATTCCACTGTCAAGCGAGCCAAACCGACATGTAATGTGATTACACAAAGTCAAACAGCACGTTCATATATAGAGAAAGATTTTTTTCCCCCCAAAACAGTTAGTACTTTGTTGACATATATCAGGGGGAGTCTGCAACGTGAAGCTATAGGAACCATCCAGGAATCCTCAGCACCACCCCTCCCTCTACCCACTGCTTCACATTCCTGCCAGAATGTCACACAAATATATAGGTTCTCAGAGAATTAAACGGGAACCTTTTTTACAGCTCGAACGTACTTTAGGAAGATTGATAAGTGCAATGAATGTACATGTCTCGCTCCCCTTTCTTTCCCAAACTCCCTTTATGTTCCCTGCTCCTCCCCACTCTGCACCTGGTGGTCTCTTCCTCACTCACCCCGCAAGCCATACATTGCTGCTGATGTGTGTGTGTGTGTGTGTGTATGTGTGTGTGTGTGTGTGTGTGTGTGCGTGTGTGTGTGTGTGTGTGTATGTGTATGTGTGTGTGTGTGTGTGTGTGTGTGTGTGTGTTTGTTGGTGAAGGGGATCAGTATAGCTTGCGGGAATGAGATAACAAAGGAGGAAGAGCTTTGAGTGGAAAAAGACAAACCCCGGGATATTGAGATGGCAGTCGGTGGTAATGGAGAGCCGGCGGAGGCATCGAGCTGTGTTTCTGGCTGCTCTGCAGTGTCGCTGCTGCCGCTGCCGCTATCGCTGTTCTTTGCCTGAAGGTTTGACCCTCCACCATGCATCGCTTTCAGAGGCGGGTGAGGTTTTAAGGTGTAAGAGGTTGGTCTACAGGTGTGTGTGGGTGTGTGTGTGTGTGTGTGTGTCTCTGTTTGTGTTTGGGTGTGTGTTCATCCTGTATTTTGTGTGTTTGTTGTGTTCACTGGCAGGCTCATGTGTGAGTGTGGCAGAGAGGCTGTTTTCACACTGCAGCTGTCACATGTACAGTCAGGATGTTTTTTATTCTTGTTTCCTGGTCACATGAAATGAAAGCTGCCATCTTCTAAATACTGCCATGGCAAATGCACTGAAAGCATTGTTATTAATATTGTTTGATAGTATTTGTTTGATATTTCACTGCTAGCTTTGCTCTAAAAGTTGATACGTAGCCTCTGCATTAAATAAGGATGTTGTTTTTTTAATGACGTGATTGATCCTTCAGACATTGTTCATTTGGTCTTCCAACAACATACTTTTTAGCAGCTAAATTGTGATACATATAGAAATTGAACCCCTGTGAACTTGCATAGGACTAGTCGACCTCACGGCCCTGTTTGCTGGCCGTAAGCAAACGCAGGGCGTTTCATGAAGCTACGTTTAGATTTCTCACTTTTCGAAGCATCATTGTGCTGACGTGACCTCGATATCTCACCAGCATTGATCTCAATGGTTGCTGCTTGTGAGACCTCTGAGTCACTCTGAAACTCAAGGAGCAGCGGCAATGGTTTCATGTTGACACCAGTCTTGCACACCTTGCTGAGGAGCTCCTCACAGGACTTCCATATAGTCCATTCTAGTGTCCGGTGAACGGGACAAAGCAGAGGAAACAGCCTCTGGCTGAAACAGTACATCTGTTACAGTGCCTACACTTCATTTGGTACCGAGATCACCACAGCTCCACCACCCCGGGAACGCATCGATCTCCTCTGTAAATCTGAAATGACACCAGTAGGACCACGATTTTCATCTTGGACACAGAGGCACATTACCCCCACCTTCTGGTGGGAACACAGGTCAAAAAAAGGTGATGGAAATATATTTCCCAGACACGATGTCAGCCACATCCCACTTATTAAGATATATAACTAAATTAGTACCCGTTACTGTGGTATCTTCTCTGATTTTGTCTGTATGCTGCAGAGTATCGATCCAAATATTTCCAACGACTCTTACCGCTTTTGTTGTTATCATTAAACTTCCTACGGGTGCTTCCCATAACACTTTTAATGGATAAAGATAGCGCTGTCGAATGAAAACAATCCAATCAACAATTCGACCCCAAAGGTTTCTAGGTCAGAAAAAGTAAGAGTTCCTTTTGAATGCTGGAAGGAGTTTTTGTACTGGTATACCTTCCAAATAATTCATGCATGATTGTATGTATGTATGTATGTATGTATGTATGTATGTATGTCTGTGCGTAATCTGTATATACATATGTGTTTCCAAGGAATTCCTTTACCACACTGTGTTTGTCAGACTCAAGGCACAGATACATCATAAAAAAAGAATCTCCATAATGTTTAAAGTTTGAGGTCTGCACGTTTGTGGTAGACCAAAACTATAAAAATCCTATTCGCCTCTTAAAGCAGCCGCTAGATCCCCATATTTTTTTGTTTTCCCTCTGAGCCCAAACTGCATGGCATAACTTAACAGCTCCTTCATCATGTTTTGTGTTTGTTTTACTTTACTGCCAGAGCCTCCCAAGGCGGTTTCACCGTAAATGCCTTCTGCTATGTATATTTTGTATTTTTCATTTATTTCCTGTGAAGCACACAGAAGAACAGCCGTGGAATTCTTAAAACAAGCATTGGGTCAATTTTTGTTTTTGTTTTTTTTTGACACAAAGCGTCTGCAGATTGAAATGAGCAAACAGACTGTTTTAAGCGTGTTATTTAGGTCATGTTTAGGTGGGATACGTGGAGGTGGAGAGGTGTAAATAGCCTTGGAGGCCGCGTGCAGCTCGCCGACGGTGAACGGGGTCCCACCTAGAGGTGCTGGGTCAGATGTGATATTAATAACCATGGTCCAGAACCCTCTGAGATCACACACTCCCAGACTGGAGATTGACCGGGGCCACACAGGGTCCGGTGATTTGAAAGAGCCTGCAGAGGTACATTAGCAGTGTGTCGAACGTCGGTGACATTGTCCTGCATTTCTCCTGCTTTCCCTTTTCATTTCTGACTGACTAGACACAGGAAAAGCCCTGCCACATCCCCATGGCCGAGATGGCGTCAACATTGGTGTCAACACCATAAGGTCTCCCTTCTTAAGTCAGTGTGTCCGGGGCCAGAAGCCCCCCTCCCATTTGCCTGCTTGTCCTTGACCGTCTTCACCCAATTCAGACAATACTGCAACCAGAAAATACAAATTTGGGCTAAAGTTGAAGCAAACTCATCTGAACAACATAGAAGACACTATTCAAGCTGCGTGAAATAAAAACAAACTGCCAATACAGTGTTCGCATTCACACCCGGATCCGCGAAAGCAAGATCAGACCATGAGGCTGCAGAATAGCTGGAGGAAGCTGAATAAAATTACTGCATTGTAATGCTGTTGTGAGGTGTGGAAAGATTCTAGATGTCCATCATAAACTGGATATCAACACAAATATTAATGTTAGGGTGAATTGTGCCCCTAAAGATTGTACGTGGTACAAGTTTTGAGCCCCTTCCAGAGATTCAAACTTGAACTCTTCTTGCGTAACCCTGGACTCCTGGACTTAACTCTTCCTCATCCAGGCTGTGCCGCATTGAGCTACGTGCTGCACCCAAGGTATTCACTCATCACAAACCTATGAATGACAATAAGAAGTAATTATTTCCAATCCAACCCTGCTTCCTCTGCGGCCACTCCAACTTAAAACATTAAATCCTTACTTGGTCAGAAAAGTACAATAATTAGGCTGAATTTAATACAGTCATATTTCGAAGGTGCACTGTATCATCTGCATACAGTCTGCAAAGACATCCTGGCTCTTATTTTTAAAAACCTGATTCTTTTCGAACTCATGTAGGACATATAAGGAGAAAACGCCGTCATGCTTGAAAGATGGACGTACATTCTTCTTCTGTGATGAAACCTGAGCCGAGCTGTCACGCCCAGGCCACACATCTGTAGAGCACCCACACAAAACCTATAGACACACATGAAGTGCTTTAAATCCACAGGCGAGTGCTGAAAGCAAGCCTCCATTGTCACTGTGCTGGGTGCCGCCGCGGGGCCACGCTGCCTACAGGACGCTAATCCCTCCTGACTCGCTTTTTTTTTTTTTTTTCATTTCACCTCAAATCACCCCTCTCCTCCTCAGCCCTCCTTCTGTTACTAACACACAGCACTCTAAAAACATCCATCCGCCACAGTGGGAAATGTGAACGCTGCAGTGCATTAGGGCAAATTAGCCTACTTTTTCAGCGAGAATGTTCAGCTGGCGTACAGTATGCCTCTGCACCCGTCCGCCTGCAGACGCCATTTCTCTAACCCCGATACCTTTTCCCTCGACACGTGTAAATAGCAGCATCCAGTAAATGCACAGTACCAGGTATAGCGCCTCCTGGTGCTGCAGATTCCCGCGATAACGCACCATCGTATTGTATTCTGCGCAGTTTTTGGGTTAAGTGTTACCGGAGTCGCTCAAAGTAAAGCAAGCCAAACGGAGTGCTGTTAATGTGTTGCAAGTTCCCATTTTGCAACCCATACATCCAGAATTCTGTCGCTAATTAATCACTGTGCTTCCTTTCCAGGTCAGTCAAAGCTGAAAATGAGTGCAGTAGGGGAAAGCCCCCTTGACCCTGCCACGCCGGAGCCTCGCAAGAGGAAGGGCTCGCCATGCGACACGTCAGGGCAAAGGTAAAAGCCCCCGCACCGCTATCCACCCTTTGTTACATTACACTTGTACCTTTGTGCGGCAAAACAAAGATTTGGCTGTGTGACTCCGTCTCAGACACTATCTCCTCGGTGATCAGTGCCTTCTTGTTCCGAAAAGTAAAAGCCAGGAGTATCAGTTCCTTCGTTGACAACGTGATCGGACGCTCTTATTAACCCTGCTTTTGGAGCCACCTCCGCGTTACCTGCTCCTCACCCGGCCCCGAGTAGATGAGATTTTAGTGTGTGTTATTGACACAGACACCCGTATAGTCTTGACAACGATATTTTCGCACACCACTAACTGTATTTCTTATGAAGAAATACCCCCTTCCATTCAGTTAATTCTCCAAGGGATTCAATAGAGTCGTAATGAAAAGTGAACCATGGAACTTAATTGGATGGAGGGACGGGTGCGGGACGCGCCGCCATGCAAGACATCTTCAGGGTAGACTCCATATCAATATGTATCTAATGATGTCTATCTGGGATGCACTGTCGATACGAGTTTATTAAAAGATCATAACAGGCAGGCTCACTGTCACCATCCATCCAGCATGCCTTGCAAGCCAAAACATCTCTTGGGTTTTCATTTGATTCATGAAAACACTCAGAGGAAATCAGTGCAAACTCAACAATGGAATCCCTGATAGAAATTCTTCAAAAAATCAGTCATATTTTCAGTAAATCCCATGAAAAGTGAAAAGGAACTACTACTAGTGCCGGGACAGCCACAGTTAATTGGTTTCAATTTTGTATTTGACGTGTCACTACCTAATCATGAAATGTGTATGTATATATATATATATATATATATATATATATATATATATATATATATATATATTGCTATTCAAAATGTCCACGTGTAATCCAATCAGACCTGATGTCATCCCCTCATAGCCAATTACATGATGCCCTTGACTACTGCAAAATGGCTAATCACATGGGAGAGCATGAAAAAAAATTAGCAAGGCCCTCATCTCAGGTAAATAATTAAATAGAGCCCAAGGCAGATCACCGCCGTCTAATTGTGGGTATTTTGCCGCGGGTGAACCTGCACCTTCCCCCGGACTGGCCTCCTGCTGCACTGGCCAAAGCCGCAGTGGCCACCTCACCAACGCTCATCGGCCACTGTGGTTCCAGCCGTGACATTGAGAGGCCCTTTGCACAAAAAAAAGCAGCTCCAAAGCCTGCTGCTCTTTGATCCGTCTGATGCAGCTCCCTTTGGCTTTTGAAAATAATTGAGTATTTAGTTTTCTTTGTTCATATTTAAAATGTTATTTTAAATTTAAAAGATTATGGCGATCTTTTAATATCTAAATAAAACATATTAAAATATTTTTTGTCCCTCTTAATAAACGACTGCACGTGCCAATAAAAGGATGACAGTACGCAGAGGGAGAGGACACATGTAGAAATGTAATTTATTTTTCTCTGCAGTTGTTCATTGCAACAGATTTTGTTTATCGTATTTTTCGGACTATAAGCCGCACTTTTTTTCATGGTTTGGCTGGTCCTGCGACTTATACTCAAGTGCACATGTAAAGACAACTGAGAAAGACTGAACACATGTGCCCCCAAAAGGAAAATGCTATTCTGCAAATTTCAAGCCGCAAGTCGGGAAATACGCAGCCGAAAATGCTTATCAAGCAGCAGAAAGAAAGTTTGGAGAGAGCGAGAAACAATTGAGGGACTGGCCAAAAGCAGAGGATACTCTAACTGCAATCTAACTGCGATGAAGAAAGGGAAAAAAAAAAGATAATCGCAGGCTAAAAGCTAGAGCAAGTTCACAAATGGGTGCTTGAACAACGTGCTGCCGGGAGACGCTTGTCAGTGGTGAAGTTATGTCTTCATGCCCAGATAGTTGCCAATGCAACGAATATAAATGACTTTATGGGAGGACGTTGTTGGTGTTACCACTTCATGCTACAAAATCGCCTCTCTATCAGAGCACAGACAACCATGTCCCAAAAACAGCCACGCAGAAGAAGAAGTGGCGCACTGTCAACCTCCAGAGTTGGCAGAGTTGCTTAGAAGTGACACCAAAGATGAAAAAATTCAACGGATTTCATGATTTCGAGAGTTTGGTAAACTTTTATGATTTTTTGTTTATGCTATAGTTATCTGAATAGCTGTTAATATGTTACATTAACATACCAGATAACTGTACAGCCTCTTGCTCTTCTCTGCTATTCTGTTGTTATTACCATTGTAACGACCCTGCGGAACTGTTTAGATAAATATTCAGGCTGGCTGTGAATGCGTATTGGGATGATAGAGAGCGAGCTGACAGAGTGGGAGGAGAGAGAGCGATGAGACGGAGAAGATTAAGTGGAGCTACAGTTGCTTAATTGTTATAATAGTTCTAAGAAAGATCAGGTCAAACCGGCAAACCGTCATCGTTGACACGTCTGTGTTAAAATTTACCCACGGGAGTGCATCACGTGAAGACAAAGGAATGCTCAACTGTACTTTTCCACTGACACACCCCGTGCGTAATCAATCACCCACCCCGCGGTTTTGTCCGGAGCGTAGCCCCGCACCCCAGGTGCCCAAATTCCAAGGGGGTGTAAAACAAGTCCTTAAAAGGAAGTAAACCCAACCTTTTGGTCAGAGGTATAAAATGAGTTGCCCCCCTTGGCTCGGGCCCAGAGCCTCGTCACCTGCACATCCATTGGACGAGTCTCAGCGGTTGTTCAGAGAGGGTGAACGATCCTCTCGAGGTGATATTCATTCTGGCCCGGGATATCCCATAAGTGTTTTTCCTGACTTTGAATAAACCATTCATGCGTGATTAGTTCCTGACCATTGTGACGTCTTTCCCTGAATGAGAATCTGAGCACATTGGGACTACAAAGTCCTATCCCGTGGCAGGAGCCACAAAAACGGACATCTGCTCGAACATTACACCGTAACTTGAATGGCTGCTCTTGGTGTCTGATTTATCAAATATCCCCCCCCCCCCAAGATGCGACTTATAGTCCAGTGCAACTTATATATGTTTTTTTCTTCTTCATTATGCATTTTTTGGCTGGTGCGACTTATACTCCGGTGCGACTTATAGTCTGGAAAATACAGTATACATTCAAAGCGTTTATGGTCACATTCACAGTGTAGAAATGTGTTTCCTGGTATAATGGAATTCATACTTGGCTGTCCGCAGTGCATCTAGATACATAGCATAAAGGGGTAAAGAGTATATAACTTTATGTGTCGTATTAATTCATTTCAAATTTCAAAAGGTTTGTGTAGGTACCTGTATCTTCTTTACTTAGGGGAAACGGCTCCAAACGGCTTTTTGAGTGGTAAAGGTTGCCGACCCCTGCTTTTGTGTGTGTGTGTGTATGTGTGTGTGTGTGCGCGTGTGCGCACGCACATGCGTGCGTGCGTGCAAGCAAGCAATCAAGCGAGCCTATAAGGCCTTAATAGCTGACGTAAGCTGATGTAATAGTGCAGTTAGTTTTTTTCTACAGCCACTGACCTGCGCAGTCTCACTCACTCACTCACGCACTCACACACTCACACACACACACACTGTCCTCCTCCTTCTTCTCCTCCTCTTTCCCTCCCTCCCTTCCTCAGTCACCACGCCTGTGTTCTGCCTGCCCAATACACTGACCTACTTTTTCTGTTGTCGTCTCTCAAACACACACACGCACACATACACCTCTCACACATCTCACACACACACATTTCTTTTTTCATGTTTACCACATACCTCGCCGTTACTTGTCTCTCCCAAAGTGTTTTACAGGAGTGGGAAGTGACGGCCAAAGGCACTCGGACACACAAAAAAGCAGAGGGGTGGGATGGAAGTCATAAAAAAATAAAAATAAAAATAAAAACATCACCACTTCGTTATTTATCAACATAAATATTTCCACTTTGCATAAAGTTAGTGGCTCTTCTTAACGGTCATTTTTTTTTTTTTTTTTTTTTTTTTTAACAGTTTTCCAAGACAAATGGGGTGACGCACTGCAATAATGCAATGCGTCGAGGTTTCAAAAATGTCCCTTGAATATTTATTTCAACATTGTCTTGTGAAACGTCAAGGGTCTGTCGCCTTCATTTCTGCTAAACTGTTTTATTCCTCTCATCCGACGTTGTTGCTACTTTTATCTCTGCAGTAGTTGGTTTAATTTAGTGTTGATTTCATCTTAGGTAAGTTTTTACATTAAGATAATGGCACTGAGATCTTCTGGCCTTATCTGGGAGGAGACAGGTGCCCTGGAAGTGCGAGGCCTCCGTCTTCTAGGGTTGTAGGCAATCTAAAAGGAGCAAACGGTGGATTAAATTGGTTGGTATCTGTGAGGAGAACATGCTTATTCCCCAGCAGGGTCTTCTGTACACTGAATTATTAAGGATATTCTCCTCCGGGCCCATCCTGTCGTCTCTTACCCCTCATCTGTATCCTCCAACACCGACTCTTAAAACCATGCTACTCCCTGCTGAACTTTGGTGCCCGATCTAAAAACTTTCACATTTATAATTTAAGAACATCCACGGGGGAACGCTTGTCATCTGCTCTGTCATCCAGGTGTGGCAGATGAACGCTTTGGCGACGTCTCTTGAGTCACATAGTCCCTTTTCATGTCTATTGCTGATGATTCCTGCACTGAATACTGTCTATTATAAGAAAGTAGTGTGACAGTTCAGTGAGACCCTGGCTAAAATACGGTGAGAAGTTCCTCTGTGAAAGACAGCCATCCAGTCACAGAGTGGCCTCTTCCTGGCTGCTGTGGCTTAGGGTCCACTGAACCCACAGTTGCTCCTAGAAGAAGTGCTATGGAACTGTGCTGTGGACAATTGTACCTCCTAAGACCAGCCATCCATACGCGTGGACATCACCTTTGAGGTCATCCTCATGATGCCCTGTGGATGTTCACACCAACTCTGTGGTTCAGTTTATATACCCTATTTTTCAGACTATAAGTCGCACTTTTTTCGTGGTTTGGTTTGTCCTGCAACTTATACTCATGTGTGACTCATATATTAAAGATACATACCGTAATTTCACATGTTCCTTATTTTCACATTTTCAAGCCACGACAGTGCATTCTAGGCTCGTGTTGCCAGGATCTACTACTCCTGTACCAAGGAAAATTTAAAATTTGAAACATCAACTTGTAAAGACAACTGAGAAAGACTCAACACAAATTCCCCCCAAAGGAAAATCATATTCCACAGATTACAAGCTGCGAGTAGTGAAATATGCAGCTGAAAACAGTAATTTAGCAGCAGAAAGAAAGTTTGGAATGAGTGAGAAACTAGTGAGGGACTGGCGAGAAGCAGAGGATACTCTAACTGCAATGAAGAAAACAAAAAAAGCTAATTGCGGGCTGAAAGCAAGATGGCCACAGCGAAAGGAGCAAGTTCACAAATGGGTGCTTGAATAACGTGCTGTTAGGAGAGGCTTGTCAACGGTGCAGTTGCGTCTCCACGCTCAGGTAGTTGCCAAGACGATGAATATAAATGACTTTACAAGAGTACGTTGTTGGTGTTACCGCTTCATGCTACGCAACTGCCCTCTATCAGAGCACAGACAACTATGTCCAAAAACAGTCACTCAGAAGAGGCAACGGCGCACCGTCTACTTCCAGAGTTAGAGGAGTTGCTCAGAAGTTGCACCAAGGATGAAAAATTCAATGGATTTAGTGATTTGGAGTGAGATTGAGAGTTTGGTAAACTTGCTGTGCTATGTTGTTTATGCTCTAGTTATCTGAATAGCTGTTAATATGTTACATGAACATACCAGACACCTGTTCAGCGGTTATTACTATAATAATCCAGAAAATATGGTACTTATCAGCTCTCAATGTACCCAGATAGCAGGGAGAACTTAGAAAACTGTGTGTTTGTTCGCTGTCCACAGTCTGGAGAAGCGGAGACGGGAGCTGGAGTGCCGGTACATCGAGGAGCTGGCCGAGCTGCTGTCGTCCAACATGGGGGACATCGCCAGTCTCAGCGTCAAGCCGGACAAGTGCCATATCCTCAAGAGCACCGTGGACCAAATCCAGCAGATCAAACGGCGTGAGCAGGGTGAGGGAAAGTCCACGCGTGCACACACACACACACACACACACACACACACGTGTGACCAAGCTCGAATGCAAAATAGCCATTAAAATGAAGTGAATCGCTGAATCCGTCCCAGACCCTCGTTTTGTTCTATGTTTTTAGATAAGAAAAATATACTTTATAAATAACAAATATAATTTGAAAAAATTATAATAGATAATAAAAGAGAATGTAAAGAAATGAAGTGAAGGTTTGAGGGGGGATTTCATCTGTCCTTGCTACAATGCTATGCTAAATGTAACGTGAACAGTTTGCTACACTTTATGTCCAAAGTTCATTAAATATAGGAGTGAAGCCTTCTCTAAAACCTTCAGAACCGTCCCCGACTGTCTCCCACCTTCTCACGGACGTCTCCTTCTCTTCACAGACAAGCCCACGACACACACACACGCACCTCGGTCGTGTTTTTCCATGATTTTCTCTGGGATAGCGATTTGCAGGCGGCGTGTCTGTCCATCTTTAAACGGACAGCGGTAGTCACGTCGTTGTGAAACGTTCATCCCGCTCACTGCTAACTCAGATCTGGGCTCGGATCACGAAGCTAAACATCCACCAAGCCACAGCTCGGATGTCATAAAGCTCCTAACACGCACATGCATGCTTTGTCAAAGTCATGTTCGGATTGATAAATGTATCCTGAAGTCCATCTTTAACTCGACGCTACCGGAACGGGACCTGAGCGAAGGTCCCCTCATCGATCAGGCTCAGATAACACGTCTCAGACGGGCCGCCTTCCATTTCATGGGTAAAATTAAGAAAACACGGCGAGGAATGCGAGGGTCGCTTTCAGACGCTTTGGGGTTCAGGTGTTCAGGTCTCAAATGACTCGTGGGGTTATATAACGTCTTCAAATGGCAGGTTTTCAGGGAACCACTGGTGAGTTTTTTTTTCATGACATTTAAGTCCAGATGTTTCCAGATTCACAGCTGCCTGTCCCTCCCCCTGTCTCTCCCCCACCCCGAAACAGAGAAAGCAGCTCTTGTATCTCCAGACGACGACGTGCAGAAGAGCGACATCTCCTCGAGTAGCCAGGGGCTGGTGGAGAAGGAGGCACTGGGGCCCATGCTGCTAGAGGTCAGACACACACACACACACACACACACACACACACACATACACGTACTTCCTCTTTTTTTCTAACTGTAACACACGACACACTTTTACTTTAGCCTTGTGTTAAACCCAAGGGATTCTGTAGGTATGCGAGGGGGGAGTTTGTAGGAAAAAGGTTAAGCACTGAAAATACTGTTGACCACAGAGCAAATTATCAGGAAGGACTACAGAGACAATATCATCTGAGTTCAAAAACTACAAATCCCAGAACACTCTCAGAATGAATTAGAGTCGCTGTAAATTACAAACAAACCAGCTAGCTTACGGTCCCGTTCATGCCCTTACCGCTGCTGAGATCCCAGTGTCTTGTTCCCCCAGGCCCTCGACGGGTTTTTCTTCGTCGTCAACCGAGAGGGGCGCATCGTCTTCATCTCGGAGAATGTGACGGGTTACCTCGGATACACCCAGGAGGAGCTGATGGCCTCCAGTGTCTACAGCATCCTCCACGTGGGAGACCACAATGAATTTGTTCGCAATCTGCTGCCCAAAAGCCTGGGTGAGTGCGCCGCCGCCGTTGACACCTGCAGGCGTCCGCAGGCGGATATATTTGGCAATCACATTTTCAATATCTGGGATTTTGACGGATTCCGTGCCAAAGGAGGCTGCTACTGTAACGTATCCTGGCAGCTGGCTCGGCGTAAGGCTTTTAATTCATAAAATGAACACGGTTTATTGATGCGCGGAGGGCCGGCCAAGTAAACGTGGAGAAACAGCAGAGAACTAAAATGAGTGGAGAACAACTGGATGGTGAAATGAACAGGTTTTTTTTTAGGTGCTCCAGAAAGCAGAAGTGGCAGGGATAGATAAAGCAAATGTGGCATGGCGACAGCGGAGAGCCGAACTATGCTCCCCACTTGTAACGTGCTCCTCAGCCTTGGAGGTAAGTTGGTGGCGGAGGCAGCGGAGGGCCCGGAGGGTCGTATCAGGACAGGCGATAAGGCTGAATTAGGCTACAAGGTTGAACTCTGGTGTTTTCTGTTGATCTGCTAATCCCTCTTAATTCTGCACCAGCGACCATAGTCCTCCTTTCTCCTCGGAAACCGCTTTCTCCAAAAAAAAAAAAAAAACCTCTGAACTTTTCAACGCACGGATTTTCTCTCGTCAAGCTCTCGAGTGTGAATTCGCCGCTGGCAGTAACAGAGTCAAGATGATTCCTGTCTTCTTGGGCCAGTAACGATACTTGAGAGTTAGAAAAAAAAAAAAAAAACCCGTGCAGGAGGTCCTTACATCGGAATTCCGTTCCGCAATTTTCACCGTAAGCTGGAACTCACATGCAGTACTGTACATTAGCACCTTTGGGACTCAGCTATGCTAACACGGGGGAGTCAGGGGAAGCGTATGAGCTTGAGGGTACATACATTTTTATCATCCAGACAACCCCGTGCCCCAAGCAACCGACCGCTGTTGTTTCACCCTTTTCCGAGTGTCTTATTTGACTTACACGTAGAAGGCTTTCCTCTGCCACCAGAGTAGTCCGGCTTAGGTCTGGGAGGCAAAATGAAGGGCAAAACATTTCCAAACAAAACTACAACAGGCAAATGTATAAAGAAGTGCCCTCCTCGTACGATGCCACGTGACGATGTATATCCGTCATTGCGACATTGCAAATGAGGTCAATTGGAACGATGGATGATCTGTTTTACAGTCCAATGGGAGACAGCGAATTAATGAAGAAGCAGGAAAAACGGACAAGCGTCCATAATGTGCACTGACGTAACGACCTGCATTCAGCCACATCTCCAAATGTCAGGGATGTCCTTGTCTGATGTGCTGTGTGGTCCCCGCAGTGAACGGTGTGCCGTGGCCCCAGGAGCCTGGCCGGAGGAGCAGCCACGCCTTCAACTGCCGCATGCTGAAGAGGCCGCCGGATGAGATGGACTCGGAAAACCAGGAGGCCCGGCAGCAGTACGAGATCATGCAGTGTTTCACACTGTCGCAGCCACGCACTGTGCAAGAGGAGGGCGACGGTACACACACACACACACACAGACACACACACACACACACATACACACACACACACACGCATACGCCATTCATGTGCTGTCATTTGATCCGGTTTGCGATCAGTGTAACACTTGTATGTTTTATATCTAATCACAACTGAGTCTTAACCCCCTGAGTGTGATGCCAGTATTCCCCTACCACTTGCAAAGGCACATATTTGAAAGTAAAATAAATTACTGTAAATTCAAAACTTTGAATACCCGATGAGGGTCCAGGGGGAACATAAATATGCAACAAAACACTTGATCAGCATCAGAAATGCTTTGTTGGTCCCTGAGTGTTCTCAATCGCTCCATGCAGTAAAGAAATAGTAAGAAAGAACTTAAGATAAAGAGAAAATGTATTGCTAGTTCCCAGACATTTATAGTTTGAAGATAAATAACTTAACAATATGAAAGGGGTAGAGATGCATTGCAAAAATGTGATCACATTAAGTAATGGCAGATTATGCTTCCTTCATAATTGTTGGTTGTTGTTAAGAAAAACATTGAAGAAAATCGAATATTGTATTTTTTAAAACTATGAATGTTGCAGTTTTATTCCCCACATTTTATTGAGAGGTGGAGGAGACAATGTGAAGAAGACAGGAAGCAGATATGGAGATGTGGACGTTCCTCTTTGGGAGTGAGGGGGATGGAGAGGATCAGGAAGGAGTCCATCAGAGGGACAGCAGGTGGTAGACTGTTTCAGAGAATCAAAGAGAATCAACCCCTCCTGTCTTTCTGCGTGTGTCCAGACCTTCAGAGCTGCCTGATCTGTATCGCCTGCCGAATGCCTCGCACTCAGCCGGTCAGCTCCGAGTCCTTCATCACCAAGCAGGACCCCACAGGTAACTCGTCCAAAGGCTCGTCCAGACCACCACCTTTCAGACCACGTAGAGCTTCTCAAGACTCTGCATTTCAGGTTGTTTTGTTTGAAATGCTTCATGGACTTGGCCTCCTCCTCCTACTCTTAGGGAAGATCATCTCCATAGAAACCAGCGCTCTGCGGGCGACAGGCCGGCCAGGCTGGGAGGACCTGGTCAGGAAGTGCATCTACGCTTTCTTCCAGCCGCAGGGCAAAGAGCCCTCCCACGCCAAGAAGCTGCTGCACGAGGGTGAGCTGCCATTGCCGCCGCTGCCGGGTTTGTTTCCGCTCCTAGAAAACAGCGGAGGCGCTCAGTGCCGACAAAGTCGGCGTTCAAGGCCTCACCTCCAAAACATTGTGATGGAAAAATTGAGAAGAGGGTGGATTGCCATGTGAAGAAGCTGCTCACAAGAGGGGAGCACTGGAGGCCTCCACTGAGATTGGATTTGGGACGCCAGTATTTATCTGCGTCACCGAAACAGAATGTCTGCCATTTATGCATTCAGCTCTTTGTGTCTTCACTAATTCCAAAGCAACACTTTGGAACACACTTCAACCATTTTATTTATTTAGTTTAAGCTGAGGTTTGCCTCCTGTCAGGGGGTTTCAGGTCAAACTCTTCACTTTAGAAAAGTTTTTCAAGATAATGCAGAACAGAGGAGTTGCATTATTCCCCTTAGTCGGACCTGTCAAACGTCTGGCAGACATGAGCGTCAGGCGAGCTCTTCCAGCCCGAGACCACTCCAGAGGTGTCGCAGTACATGACACACTCACTCGCTGTGCAAAAACATCACACCATGATTTTCCTTTTCTCTCCTTTCACCTGTTTCACACTGCTTATTGCAAGTTAGCCAACTAAAAACAGTGCTTGAAACGTTGCCTCCCTCTGTTCAGCTCTCCACAGCTCTAGCTTAACGCCCCCCAAATGTGAAGGTTTTTGTTTCTGCAGAGCAGAGAGACTCCATGATTGTCAATCTTTTCAACTCCAGTGTCCTGGGTACACACTGATCAAATTTTTTTATATATATATTGAAAAACTTACCACTTCACCTTCCTTCCTTAATCTTTAAAAGCAAATCATTCATTGTACTCACCCATTTCTGTATAGCTCCTACCCTCCTGCAGGACCAGGAAGAGAGTGAAGCTGTGCGTGCTTGCGTGCATGCGTGCGTGTGTGTGTGCGTGCCACAGCTTTCATTGATTATAATGAAAGAAATGTGGCGGGACAGGCGTGTCGCCTCCCCATGCCGATGTTTCTTAGATGTAACAGTTGTACTCCGCCACGGCCCTGAAACCAATCCTGGCCCGTCCCTAAATGTTAAAGAGCTGGCACACCGGCATGAGAAGAACCTGCCCCAGCAGACCCTCTTTGGCAAAGTTGCAGAGAAAACCCACACAACCTGTTAAAAAGTCAAATTTAATGCTTGTTGACGTCCAGCGATGGACGGAGCCAGCTAATTCCGACCGAAATTTAACCGCCGGTGTAGAGCCCAGGTAGAACGCTCTTCTCCACTTCCAACCTGATTGTTGTTTGGCAAATTAGATCGACTTCTAGGAAAGATACCCCCACCCTTGCTACTCGGTCTACAATATCATTAGCTGTAATCTGATGAAAGGGGTTGTTTTGGATTAACCTTAATTTCCAAGGCTGTAACTGGGTGACAGCTGTCGCTGGATGCTCTCACCACAGGGACTTGGTTTTCAAACGGCATCCCGTAGCCCACACTTCGTATTTTAAGCTGCGTCTTGCCGTGTCCTGGCGTCGCGCACACCCCGTGTCCATGTTTCAGTCCTATGCTTCTTTCCACAGTGATGACCCACGGCACAGCCATCAGCCCGCTGTACCATTTCACGCTAAGTGATGGCACTCCGCTCAGCGCTCAGACCCGCTGCAAGTTCTGCTGCCCCCCGAACCCTGACGTACAGCCCTTCATCATGGGCATTCACACTATTGACAGGTACACACACACACACACACACACACACACAGTCACACTCTGCACCGGGAATTGTGCGGATGACATAACAAGCACATCTTGTGTAGAAGTACTGTGGAACCTTGACTTCAGAGTGCATGAGAATATCTGACGTCATTGACTTGAAGTGCAGAATAGTTTGCATGTAGTGTGTAGCCATTAAGCCTGCGCTCATCTCCTCCACGCCCATCTGCAAGGCAAATACACTGAATAAAACCACTTTATTTTTTTTATTTATTTGTTTATTTATTTGTTTTTTTTGTTTATTTATTTCCATTTTTATTTATTTATTATTACATTATTTGTTAATTACCGTATTTTCCAGACTACTTAGAACACCTAAATATAAGCCGCCTCGGTTAAAAATAACTAATATATATGTGTACATATAGGCTGCAATTGTCTATGAGCTGCGGGTGTCCACATTGTTAATGTGAGATATTTACATATTTACATATTAACTTTTAATTAAATTCATACCGATAACATCCACAAATACGTACTAATGCTTTTTTCTGAACAGTGCTTGTAACAAAACCGATGAAAAAGATTAATTATAAATAACACAAGGAAAAGATCATCCATCCATCCATTTTCTATCCCTGCTTTGTCCAACTCTAGCCGATCGCTATCTTGGTCTTTGTCCTGCACACTAAAACCATTAAAGTCAGTGCATTTTTCCTCTTTAAAAACACGTGACAAAACTGGGCGTCTGGAGCGGATAGATGGCTTTCCATTCATTTTAATGTGAAATTTAATTTGCTATGCAAGAACATTGAGGTCTGAGCTCTGTCACAGAACCAAGTCCACCAATCAAGGTATGACCGTACTTCTTTGTTTTGTCTTGTTGCGGGTTAGACCGCGAGAGGACCCGGAATATCGTACCCTCCAGATATTTCTAGCTGCAAATCCGGCCCCCAAAGAAGGACTTTGTCAGCATCTGTGAATCAGACGCCATGAAGTTTGATTTCTGCAAAGCCGAAACGATCCGTATTTGCACCGGACCAGAGACAACAGCCGTAGTTTGGAATGCAGATAACTGAAGATACTTTTTTGTCCTGTGTGTGTCAGTCAGTAGTGTAGAGCACTGTTGTGCGTTCCTTGTATCCCAAAACAGTTTGTATACTTTATGCCCCAGCCGTCTCGTGAAGGCACAAAGATGGAGGCTTCAGTATTTAATAAGCTGATATTTGAGTGTGGATTTTGTTGAAGGTCCGTCTTTTCCTTCCCTCAGGGAACACAACACTGCTCGCTCTCAGGAAAACACTAACCCCAGCCTTCCACCGACCGTGGGCAGCCTGGCCCAGGCCCCCTCCCAATCCCCAGCCCTCACTGCTGGCAGCAACTCAACCCAACTCCACCCCAACAACAGCAACATCTCCCCCCACGGACACAACCCCGCCACCCCCGCGGGCTACCTGACCCCCAGTCGGACGTGTTCCCAGCAGGTCAGCAGTCCCTCTCCTTTAAGCAGCCCACTTACGGCCGCCCCTACCTCGTTTATGTCGCCCAGGATGCAACGGGCCAGTCCTGGGTCGGGAGGGAGCCCCCGGGTCCCGGGGAAGCCCTTCTCTCCCTCCACACCAGGCCTCCATTCTCCGGCCGGCGCGCTGAGCAGCGGAGGCAGCCTCAGCAGGCAGCCATCCGGCGACGGCGGCGGGTCCACGGCATCTTTCTCCCTTTCCTCCCCCAGCCCACAAAGACAAGCCAGCACGCCCACCGGCTCCTCTACACGGCCGTCTTCGGTAAAACCTTCAGACGGAGGGGAGGGAGGGGCGGAGGACTCCGTAAAGGCCCCCCTTCCTTCGGCCTCTCTGGGTAACCCCAGACTGAACCAGCTCCTGGAGAGCAATGGAACAGGAGCTGAGTCCAACGGCAGTACCCATTGCTCATCACCTCATCCCAACCCCCCTCCCACCCCCCAGTGCCCCGCTTCGCACAGCACGCTCACTGAGCGCCACAAGATCCTGCACCGGCTGCTTCAGGACAGCAGCCCGAACGACGCCTCCGCCGGCTGCGAGGACGTGGTCGGCAAAGGAGACATGGAGATCAAGAAGGAGCCGCCCGCCAGTCCGGCGGTGACCTCCGCTGCTCACAGGTCCGGCTCCAGGGAGCCGCAGGACCACCAGCTGCTCCGCTTCCTCCTCGACACGGACGAGAAGGTGACCATTACGTGATTCTAGCTGCTAACAGGGTCAGGGTGTCTGTCACTGGTAGCGTATAGCTCCATAGCTAGACATCTTCAGTTCTGGTGACGTGATGATTTCTTTCCCAAGGACCTGGGGGACCTGCCGCCTCCATCCGCCCTCAGCCTGCAGACGGTGAGGGTAAAGGTGGAGAAGCGAGCCAGCGGTGATGGAGCGGTGTGTTCAGTGGCTGCCGTCGGCGCGGGAGGCGCGTCCAAAACCGGGGGGGTGTCGAGCACCTCGGCCTGTGTCAGCCCCAAGTCCAGCCCAGTGGGGGAAGGACGCAGGGACGCGCGCAGGGACAGCCGGGACTCCACGGTACACCACTCGCTGATGTGGTAACGAGCTGCTAACAGTGATGCTTATAGCTTGGTTGAGTGGTGGAAATCGTCTCGACCGCTGGTCCAGACGGCGTCGGGTGTTTGCTCTGCTGGACCCGGCCTCTGATGTGAGCTGGGCTATTAGTTGCGGCCTTTGAAGCTAGCTAGCCTTTGACCTTTTGTCTCTCCACGTCTCCTTTCACTGATCGTCCGGCCACCTTTTTCTGCCACCCATTTGATTCCTTTTCTCCTCCACACTGTTACAACATCACTCCTCCACCCCCTCCTCTCTTCCTCTTTTCATTTGTTTCTACTTTACTTTTACTCTCTCTTTCCCACCCTCAGATGTCTGGTGGCCCTGTTGACACGGACCCTCTCACCCAGCTGCTGCCTGGCCTGAGAGGCCCAAGTGGGGCCAAACAGGCCAGCGAGGATTCGGTAACCCCTGGAGGAGGCCCCCTGCTCCACTCCCCGGCCCCCCAACCCCCAGCCCAGCTCCAGTCTCCCGTACCACAGCTCCAGTCCCCCCTGTCCCAGTCCCTTCCCCAGTTGCAGTCCCCATCACCCCAGATCCACTCCCCTTCCCCCCAGCTCAAGCTGCAGTCGCCCACTCAGCTCCAGCCCGGCGAGGCCAGCACTCCCCGCAACGTAAATGTGAAGAGAGAGCCTCCCGGCACTCCGAACAGAGGTAAGGTTTCAGTTTTGCAGATGGGCGTGGGGGTGGGGGGGGGGCTTTCAAATGCAGTAGCAATACTTCAGTTTAAGCAAAGCTATGACACAAATCACATTCAGAAATAGCTGTTAGTAGGAGTATTTCAAGCCGGGTGTTACTATTTCAAGCAGTGTTTGTAGTCACGAGTGAAGCACCTCGAAGCTGTTTATGTAGACACACTTCCAGTCTCTGTGCCCCTTGTAGCCTGTAGAAGGCATTGCAGTGCCTGCATTCTGCAGACGCTTGCAGTGTAGGGATGTGTATATGTGTGTGTGTCCTTGTCTGTTTCAAACCGTGTCTGCCTCTTGTGCATCCCAGGGATCAGCGACGGCGGCCCCCCCTCCGGCTGCAGCCTCCAGAGTCAGTCATCGTATGACTTCTGCAGCCCTCCGACTCCAGGCCAGATGCAGGCCCCGGGCCAGGCGGACCCCTTCCAGGCACCCAAAGACGGAAGCCCCTTCGCAGAGGCAGAAATCCTCAATCCGTTCAGTTCAAGCACTGGTAAACAGCTGGATCTCCGCACCGCCCTCACAGCCTCTCCAAACAACGCATATACCACAGAAGACTGCAAGTCCCTATGTATAAAATAGATAGCAGCAGAATATATCCATCCCAGCCTTCCCTTGATTCCCAGTATTACACTGTTCATCCCAGTCTAGTCCAATGTGAATTTGGTCATTTATTTTCTAAAGGGCTCTTTTTTGGATTATATTAGAGTCATTTTAAACTGGTTATTCGCAGCAAGGGAGGGTGTGATCACACAACACTGTAAACCTGTGACTGTGTGTCAAGTTTGGATGGCGGGATGGGGGAATAATCTCCTGACACCAGTGGGAACCTGTTTTGGTCAACACTGAATGTTGTGGTGAAAAACAATAAGAGGAATCTATCCTGGCTGTAAATGGCGCAGAGCTCATGTGGGGTAATTTGACACTGTAGTCTTCAGTTGCCAGAAAAAAGAACATTGTGGGGTTTGACCTCCGTGGCTCGGCTTCCAGCACGCCAAGAAACCTGACTGGTGTCGGCGGCGGCGGATCCGGTCACACCTGAGATGAACAGGCCTCAGATTTCCGCATTTTTTCGATTCAGTAGCAAGGATTCTCTACCTCAGATGTTGTCGCTATTGCTTTTCATCTGTTGCATATATGTAACTTCCACATATATTGGTTATACATTAACTGTATCATGGTTAAAACAAAGCTACGGCTAAAAGTAGCAGCTGCAAAGCTTCTATACGGAGGAAGGGCTTGCATCTAAATATTAACAAACCAACACAAAACCAAGATTTATGAATTTATCTTTGCAAATATGATAATCCCAACTGTGATCCCGTCCAGGCCTTACCAAGATGGACTTGGCGGACTCACAGTTCCAGCCTCTGGCTCTGTCAGACACGTTGTCCTTCGAGGGTCTCGGAACTTCCTTGTCGGCCCCTCTGGCGTCGCCACAAGAGTGAGTGTGATTTCATGGCGGGGATATTTCTACGGAGTGATGCTTGTACATGCGTGTTGTGATGTGCGTCTGTCCTGCGTGCGAGCAGGCAGTGTGTCCCCTGCACGCTGGACGAAGTGCAGGGACCGCCGGCCACGCCCGAGGCCCGGAACGATGAGAAAGCTCTTCTGGAGCAGCTCGTCACCTTCCTCAGCGGGACAGACGAGAGCGAGCTGGCGGAGCTGGACAAGGCGCTGGGGATCGACAAACTGGTACAGGTGAGGACACCACACGCACGCGTTTGATGCAGCAAGCGCAGACCACACACGTGTGCAAATGAGCGTGCTCGCTGTGGGAATTCTGCACTGCCTTCAGGTAAAGTGGGTATATTCACTGTTGGGGCTGTCTCATATGGGAAATTGGTAATCACAGATCTATTCAACCAGCCGTTTATCTCCCATCTTACACTCAAACTGACTGTAATATGAAGTGGAATTGGTTCTGTGACGGAGCTCGGATATCAAATTACATTTCCCCATTAAAATGAATTGAAATGCAATCAAGACCCCAAAGTTTAGGTACGTGATTTCAGATGAGAAAAATGTACTTAATAAAGCACAAGTAATGTACAAAAAATAAGAATGTCAAGAGAATAAAGTCAATGTCAAGTAATAAAGTGGTTTAATTAAGTGTATTTACCTTGAAGATGGGATGAAGATGCAGATGGTGGCGGAGGAGGTTGGGGGAAGTGTCCATCTGGTTCTCCATCCTTAACTTAGTTTACTGCCCTTACACCCCCTTAATTCGATAATGCTATGCTAAATGTAATGTGCACACGTTGCTCCACTTTCTGTCTAAACTCCATTTATGAATGGGGTGAGGCCACTCGTCTTTCTAAAACCACCATCCGCCGCACCGTATCCGCGTAAATGTCTCCTTCTTTCCCATAGACGATGCTCTCAGTCACCGTATCTCAGAGACAACAACTTCTCCATCTCTTCATGTACGAGTCCACGACAGGCACACCTCACACTTGTTTCCATGACATTCTCTGAGTGGCGAGCCCCACCGTCTTTAAATGCCACTTTCCTACGCATGCAAACTGATGTTAAATCCTGTGTCTGTTAGGTGGGAGCTGAATCGCTAGAATTGCCCACCTGTAAAAGCGTTAGCTCTTTCAGTATTCATCACAGCCTGTCCCCTTCCAGACGATCAAACAGTTCAAAGACATCTGTATTCCAAATTCTTGTCACACAGCTGCATGGACAGATTGTTTTTTTCAAATCAAACCAGCCCCAGCTGCTCAGTCAGGGTGCCACCTACTGGCCTCCAAAACGAACATTGCAATGCAGTTGTGTTGCGCTGACTTTTGAGAACAACCCCACAAATACCAATGATCAATAACCTGCCGATCAATAACCTCTATGTATGCGTCTCCTCTCCAGGGCGGCTGCTTTGACCCTTTGCCTCAGAACTTCCCTGCTCAGCAACCCACTGCCACCCCGGTTCCCATGGACGCCAAGCTGTCCTCCTACCCTCCCCAGTTCACATCGGCCTCTCAAGCCCAGTTCCCGTTGGAGCTGGGGGCCGCGGGGCCGCAGGGCCTGGGCTTCGGGGCCTCCAGAGGGGCCTCTAGGGGGGCTTACCCCGGCGGGACGCCGGGCATGGGGCTGAGGCCGGGCATGGCCAGGCCCCAGGGGATGGGCGCCCAGCTCAGGCTGCCGCCTAACCAGCTACGCCTGCAGCTGCAGCAGAGGCTCCAAGGGCCACAGCAGGTGAGGAGGAATGTTCTTATGGAGTTAGATTCACTCTAACATACAATTATACTCAGCAGAGGAAATCTAGCATGTGTGGAACTCATCCAGCAGAACCACACGCCATTCCGATAGATCCAAGCGCTGGAATTCCAGCGCTTGGAATCTCACAGATACGTGTCATCAAATGGGATGTTTGAGATTTTTTTGAGCTGTAACATATCCAGAGCACATTCTGATAATTTAGCAGGCCGGGAATGGATGGATTAGATGAAGACAAAAATAGTGGATCTGAGATGGTGATGGTGATGCTGATGATGGTGATGGTGATGACGATGAGCTGTTGAACTGTCCTGTGTCTCCGCTGCAGCTCCAGAACAGACTGGCTGCCATGGGCCCGTTCCCAGGCGGAGCCCAGCATTTGAACATGGGGATTCGTCAGGGTGTGCAGCAGCCTCAGATTCCTGCACAGGTGAGTGACAAAGATCCACAAACATCTAATCATCTGGACCAGGTCCTGCTTCAGCTGCACTTCTGTTAACAAAAGATTATTATAATTGGAGGGAGGAGGTATGGCCTGGAAAGGAGAAGAATAAAGGTCAGTTGCAGCAAGACAGAATATACTTGTAGCCACGTGGAGTGGAGCCGAAGAAGTTGGGGTAGCTCGAGTGCTTTGGGTCGACAGTCCAGAGCAATGGAGATTTTGGAGGAGAAGTGGAGGAACGAGTGCAAGAAGGATGGAACAGATGGAGAAAAGCGTCAGGGGTGATAAAGAGTATGAAAGGAAGGGCGGAGAATACCAGTTGTGGTGTCTGCTTTGGAGACACTGAGGAGAAGACAGGAGGCAGAGCTGGAAGCAGCAGAGATGAAGATGTGGAGGTTCCTCCGAGGGAGTGAGGAGGATGGAGAAGATCAGGATTGAGTCCATCAGAGGGACAGTACATTAGATGTTTTTGTAGATAAAGTCGGGCCGAGATTGTTTGTACATGGACAGAGGAGGGATGGAGGAGATCTGGGTAGAAGGATGCTGAGGCTGGAGCTGCCAGGCAGGAGGTCTGGAGGAAGACCAGAGAGGAGGTTCATGGATAGAGGGATAAGGATGGGAAGTTGATGATATGATATGGATCTTCTGTTGAATAATTAAGATCTACAGAGGTGCCAAAACTCAGAAGCCACATCAGGCACGGAGATGATGGGCATGGAGGCGTCTGTGATGAGTCTCACGGTTTGTCTTCTACCAGCAGCCGCCACTGAATGCCCAGATGTTGGCGCAGCGTCAGAGAGAGCTCTACAGTATCCAGCACCGCCAGCGCCAGCTTTTCCAGCAAAAGGTCATGCTGATGAGGCAGAACGCGGCGGGCGCCCCTGCGGGAGCTGCCGGGACCACCAGGGTCCCCAAAGCACCGGCCACGCCCCCAGCGCCGCCACAGCAGTTCAACTTCCCGGCAGGGTACAACCCCATGACGGGAAACCCTCCTACCTCACCAAGTCAGTTCAACAGCCCCCTGTCGGGGGGCGCACTCGACAGCAAAGTGCCCGGCCGGGTGACCCTGAGCGGCCAGGCGCTGATGGGCGCCGTTCAGGGCCAGTTCAGCGGCGCCGTGAACTCCTCCCTACAGCAGGGCCTTTTCCAGCAGTTCGGGGGCTCCGGTGAGCAGAGGGGAACCTCATACGCCTGGGAGCTAGTTCCTTTGACGTGTCTGATTTTTGAGCACTTTATTGTGAAGAAACTATCACTACTGTGTATATTAAGAAGGGAGAAAGCGACACGCAGCACTATCACAGCACGGTTTCTATTATTCCAATATTTTTTATCACCTGTGGATCAATGTCAAACTGCAACAGGGAGTATTACTCAGTATTACTTCCATTTTGCTGTGTCATTATACTAAGTAGTACTTGAGCAGGGAAAGCTTTTAATAACAATACAACGTGACATGAGTCCATGTAATACATTATCAATTGTACAATTAAACACTAAATTCAAATAAAATAAAAGTACTGAGCACGTACGGGTACATATTCTTATAGCATAGATATTTACAGTCGCCCCTTAAGACACTAATGACTTTATATACGATTTTTTTAAGATATGAAGCGCAATTCAAGCAGTTGGTACAGTACGCATATCCAGTGTGGTGTTCTAATCTCGCTTGGCATTTTTGTGCTTATTTTTATTTTTTATTTTTTTGAATAATCATCATGGGCTCTAAGAAAGCAAGTTCACTGAGAGTTTGGGGGGGGGGTAATTTGTTTTATGTTATTTTAAATGGGGAAAATTAATTTAAGGTATGAAAACGTCAGGAACCCACTTCTGGAACAAATGAAATTTGTATCTTAAGGGACCACTGTATTTCTGAAATGAAATAATTGTAGTAGAAGTACTGACCTTAATGTTGCCGTGATCTCTATAGGCTGTTTAAACTGATATAAGATATAAATAGTATGTAATTCAATGTTAAAAAAATCTATCTTATATTTCTATCTCTTAATTCTTTACATTTTCAATTTATGTTGAAAAAATATAAACATTTTCGTTTTTATTTGTCGTTTGGCAGCTCTGGTCCAACAGGACCCATCTTTCCCTCCTGAGATGAGCCCTACCAGCCCGTTGTTGTCACCTCAGAACTCCACCTCCCAGAGTCCTCTGCTCCAACAAGCCCCGCCTCCTGGCTACCAGTCTCCAGACGTGAAGAGCTGGCAGCAGACGGCAATCAGCAGCAACAGGTCCAGAACCCCAAAGTGGCGAGGGGAAGTTGTGTTGTGGTATTCGAAGGATGCCTCCTCTAACGCTCTTCTTCTTCTTCATGCGGCAGCTTGTTCACTCCGGCGGGACAGAGTGCAGGGCAGGCCTTTGGCCAGCAGGGGGTCTACAATAACATGAGCATCACAGTGTCCATGGCAGGAGGCTCTGGGGGCGTGGGCTCTTTACCCCCCATGGGGGGTCAACCAGTCAGCATGAGCAACAGTAACCTCAGCAACGTGGGTTCGGTGTGTAGCGACCAGCAGGTAAGACAGTGTGCCTTCTCCAAACCTCCAAACCTCAGCCACAAAGAGATTTTAACTGATCTGCACGTCTCTTCCGAAGACCAGCTGGAAGCGGACCCTCCTCTGGCAGGAGATAGAAACAGCTAATATCTAGACCCAGGAGTATGATCAATGAGGTCCTCCACTCGTGCCCAGCTCTGTTCTTATGGTGTGACAAAACGCAATATATGCCCTATGTCTACAGTGCATATGCACCTGTGCCACTCACCTACGCTAACACAGCGCTAACACCATTGTCTAGAACGTAAGCCCACTGTACATTGAAATTAAGAAGCAAGTAAGACTTGGGAGTCCTAATGAAGGCAAAAAAGTTTCTAAGAAATAACACAAACAAAAGAAAGTGAATGTCGCAATATCCAATATGGCGAACAACCGGCGAATATAAACAAAGTGTCTTCCTCATGTGATGATGGAAGCAAATACTTCCTGCACCATGTTTGTTTAACATTGGTGTACCACGACTGATGGAAGTCGATGACTTTGTTGATAAATTTATGGGAGATGCAGACTTAACCAGGAAATGCTGTCGGCGGAGGACGTCACAAACCGAGGACTCTCTGTATTCTGATCATTTACCCTTTTACGTCCTGGAAGAGTTCCAGTTGCGCCTCACCATACCACTTTTACGTCCAATCCCCCAACGGTTGTCAGGCTTTCAGCTAACCCTGCAAACAGACAGGCTTGTTTGAATTTGCCACCCATAACCGTTCGCTTGATCAGTTCATGTGCCATGAGACAATTTCGCGCTTTTATCCAAGAAAAACTGATTTTTTTTTTGTGTGTGAAAAGATACCCTTCTTTCCACAGGTGGCACATTGCAGGTCAACACTTGCCAAAAATCAGCTCTTCTTCTGACATGCATCGATGTTATGCCCTGCTTTCTCCACAGGTGCAGCAGGTTCAGGTGTTTGCAGACGTCCAGTGCACGGTGAACCTCGTCGGCAGTGACTCTTACCTGAACCAGGGCTCCATGGCGGCTGGGGCGTCCCAGAAGGCGGCCGTGCCGCAGGCATCCCAAAACAACCAGGCCCAGCAGAAGAGCCTCCTCCAGCAGCTGCTCACTGAGTGACACCCCCCTCCTCCGCTCACCTCAGCTCTCCTACTCCCTCTACTTTTCACTTCAGCGCCTCCCCCCTCGGAGGTTTCGGTGCACCAGACCCATTGCTGTCTCTGTCTCACCCTATCGGACGGATAGATGGAAGGATGGATCTTTGGATTGCCACGGGGTTGGCGCGGGGAGCGAGTCCCGGCAGCCGGGCCGCTCCTGCGCAGAGGGATTCGGGCCGGTCGTCGGAACCGCCCGGTACTTTTCACAGAAGTCAGAAGGAGCAGCAGTGTATTTAAACCTGCCTGTCTAATCTGTCTGACAACCTGTCTGTCTGCCTCAGCCTATTAAAGGCAGTGTTGTCTTGCTGCTCATTCCTCGGTGACCTACTTCCTGCTTCCTGACCCAAGAGAGAAAAAAAAGAAAAGAAAAGGAAAAAAAAAAAAAAACAACATTGCACATCATTGTAGATTTGCCAAGTTGTTGTCACTGTCAAATCAGGGCCGGCCTCCTTTTTCGTTGTCGTTCGTTTTCTGATCGGACCTTTTTGTGTCGGGGCGGGGGTTGTGGGGGTGGGGCCGTCGCAGCAGCATCAGCAGCAGTGCATCTTGGGAGGATGAGTTGCAGCTACCGGCTGAGCTCAGCGTTTTGTTTTGTTTTCCCCGTGCGGAGGGCAGTGACCCGCAGCACAGCAGCACCTCTGGCTTTTTATTTGTTAGGTTTGTTTTTTGTGTTCTTTTGTTTTTGTTCTCCTCTACCTATCTCTCAGCGATGTGGGAATGTTAAGGTTTTCAGACCTCTGTGGCATTGTGGGATAGGAGCTCAGGATCAGCTGGCTCTGTGACTGTCCCTCTCTATCTGCTACAGTGCCTGGTAGAAGTTGGAGTTTGTCCCGAGCTCTGCTTCTTCTTCCACATACTATTCTATTACGTCTTCTATTTTATTATTATGTTTTGTTTTGTTTTGTTTTTTTTGTTTTGTTTTTTTTTGTTTTTTTAAGAAAAAAAATCTTCTGCTCCTCATCGATGTCATCATCATCATCATCATCAACTTCACGATCAATAGAACAAGCTTTGACAACAGCCAGGAACGGATGCATGGATGGTTGGACGCACGGACGGACAGATGGATGGATGGATGGATGGATGGATGGATGGTAATGGATGGATGGGAGACAGACGGGATGCTGCTCAGTTTGGAACTCATGTGTCTTTCTTCCCCCAGTGGGAAGAGGGTTTTATTTTATTTTATTTTTTATTTTTTTCACTCTTTTTTTTTTTTTTTTAATTTTATTTTTTTCTCGAACGTACAAGAAAAAAAAAAGACTGTTATGGTTATTTAACTGTCTCATCTGTCACATTTTTACACCCTCGCCTCAGCAGCTGTGAATACTGAGCCCAGGTCGGGCTCTCTCTCTCTCTCTCTCTCTCTCTCTCTCTCTCTATATATATCTCTCTCTCTCTCTACCTCTCTCTCCCCTCTCTACCTCTCTCTTGGTGTATCTTTCATGCTATTTCTCTGCCTATCAGTGTTGTTTGCAATGTGCACCATGCAGGCGGGTGGTATTGTACAGTACCGAAGGACAAAGACTCGGGGAGGGATGAGCTCACTCTTCTCTTGTAACTCCTTGCCCTTTTTAAAAGAAGAAGACGAAGAAGAAACAGTGTAATTAGTTGACGACTCAGAACAGCAAAACCATGTATAATGTGATTCGATCCAGGTATCTTTAGTTTTGGGAAAAGGACTTTCAATGTCGGTTTCTTTTTTTTTTCTTTTTTTTTTTTCCTTTTTTTTGGAACATTTTTCTTTCTGTTTTTCGGCAGGCATCGTGATATTGTAATACGGCTAAATGTTGCAGCGGAGGAGGAGGAAGGTATTCCATCTTAAAATGTGAACAAGAACATTTTTAAGCAATTTGATATATAGCTAGCTCCCGTTCAGTGGCCACACGCTATCTGGATATACAAAAAAAAAAACATGGGTCTGATTGCTGTGCTTTCTCTTGTGTTAACCAGGGAACTAGTCGGCCATCTCGCTTCATCCTGTTTAATTTTTGATTTTTTTTTTACTCCTGTGTGTGTACAATACTTTGGAGAGAACATTTCAAACACCACACGTGTTTGTAACCGTTGTACAAACAAAAAAAACAAGAATCCAGAAGCACGCCTAGAGTTCTCGCTGCCACCATTTTGAAGCGTAAAGAAGAAGAAGGAAAAAAAAAGTCCCATATAAGTGACATTGAAGCCAGGGAATTGGCAGGTTCAAGTACCTAACAAAGATGTGATAGATCTTTTGATTTTGAAGCTGTCATGAAGTCAAGATGTGTCGGGTTGACTCGTTAAAAATACCCTGTCATTACTGTCTGCCCGAGCGGGGCCGGGCCGATTATATACGCAGACGATGGTGTGAAGTGATATCAGCTTTTCCATTTTTCAATCGCTGGTGATTTTACCTTCTACACCCAGACACTTCTAATCTTCTGTTTGCGAATGTTCTCATTTCCTTTCATAAAAACAAGCAAATAATACTTCAAAGTCATGGGAAAGTTATATACGGAATCAAGAACCTGGTTCAAAATTATCAGAACGAAGTAACCAAAATGGAAAGAAATTACCAAGTATCTGCAGAAATCAATTCACCGACTTACCTCAGTCCCAGTGGGAGGTCACCCAAGATGTTTCCGAGAAACATCTTCCCCTGAGGTCGTCCTCCTCCGGGAATCAGACCTCCGCTCTTCCCTCGTCAGCGAACGCTCTCGTCGCTACAGTGGGTCCGTATCGCCCAGCCTCATCCTCCCCCTTCCACCGTTTTCTATTTACTACTGTTGTTCAGTCAGACACTGACTCTCACAGCGATAACAGACCTCTTAGAACGCACTTCCAAAAAGAGTAGGGGGGAAAGCGCAACCCCCTCCCCCGACCCCGTTCTCTTCTCCATCGAAATCCCGAGCGACGGGGATCATCTCTGCTCCTCGCCGCTCCTGCGTCAACCACACAGCACAAGGCAAACTAAACGGAATCATCTGGTCTCACAATGATCTCCTCATTTTTTTTCGTTTGTTTTTTTTTTTTTCCTCTGGCCATTTCCGGGAGCAGTGGTAGGGTTTCTGCAAACAGCGCCGGCCTCTCATCCACATCTTAGGAATGAGGGTAGGAGTTTTTCCCCAAACTACCTAAACGGTGACTCACTTTGCCTCAGCGTGCAGTGTGACACTGTAAAACTGCGTGGAATAGGGCTTTCCTGTGTACTTTTACTTTTTCTTTTTTACTTATTTTTTTACAGTGATACTTTACCATATGCAAAATAAAGAGGGATAGTATGCAAGGTCAACATTCCACCTACCAGCTTCCTCCAGCGGGCGGACCACGCCAGAGCCACTTTGCGCGCGGGTTCTTGAGTCAGTGTGTCAGCATCCGTCACGTTCTGCAACCTAACAGAGGTAAAGGAGCGTTTTTAAAAAAAATGTTTCCATTCATAATCCAGGCATGGATCAAAATGAGTCGGCTCCGGTCACGTTCCTATTACCTCATTACTATTTATCGCCAGACTCGAATGACTCGTCTAACCGGTGATAGCAACTGTTCCCCCCCCCCAAAACTGTGACGCGGTCAGTTTATCCCTGAAAACCAGCTCCAAAAAACAGCCCGATCAGAGGCACTTAACTCACAGTTTTTAGCCAAAGAGCATTGCAACCACTGCTAATATGAACTGGTATCTTAATTTTAACCGTAGAAGTCAAGCTCTGTTGTTCAGCCGGTAGTGACACCTCGACATTAGACCCCCATCGGGTTTAGAACTCTGGAGGACCCATGTGAAGGTGCTCGCAGAGCAAAACAGAGACCCTCCCCGTGGCCATCGAGGTGAAGACCTGTTTGCATGAATTCCGCTGAAAAACTGGACTTAAGTCAGGTTCCTCTGAATATGTTAGCGTGATTAAAATAGAAAAAAGATTTCCTTTTATTTGCACAACCTTTCCGGCAATAGGCGAATGAATTATTATGCGGACACGAGGCGTCCGTGCTGTGTGATGACCTCTCTCGTGATTTACCTCAAGCTTGTGAAATGTATGGCCTCTCCCACCGAAATTAGCTAATGAGCAGACGGGCGACAAAATAGTTTTGGAGCTAACGCTCACAAGCACCGGGGTGGAGGCGGTTTATCCAAAATTGACTTGCAGATGTTATAATATTGCTTAATTTCTCGCCAAAACCTGTGGCTTTTCTGGATAAACTGATCGCGTTGTCACGGCGTGATGGCGGCCGAGGCCTCCCGCCCCCTTTGGAGGCAAACACACACAGAAAGAAAACACTCAGAAGCTGCACAAAGTGACAGAATGTAACCAGTGGAAGACGTCGGTGCGCCTCAATCCGCTGACATGCTCACACATATACACACACACACACACACACACACACACACACACACACAGAGACAAGACAGTATTTCTGCATGGAACAGGCATTCCTCCGGAGACGCTTTCCTCTGCAACCCTCCTGTCTCCTAGAAACTCTCAACTTGCCACACCATCAGCGTATTATTGAAATAAATAAATAGATAAAATGTTAAAAAAAAGAGCGAGGAAGATTTAAAAAAAAAAAAAGCCAAATACAACCGATGCATATTTAATCTTTTTATCTTTTTAATGCAACAGCCATTTTAATGGAAGCAACAGTTCCTCCCTCCTGGTGACAGTTAACCGGTACAAGGTTCTTTTTGTTTTGTCTTGTTTTGTTTTTATATATATATATATATATATATGTGTGTGTGCGTGTGTGTGTGTGTGTATGTATATGCATATATATATATGTGTATACATACACAACATTGGTTTTGAAATGTTAACATAATGTATATAACAGAGAAATGTGAATATGTATTTCTTCAGAATCAAAAAAATGAGTAGTGCTCCAAGTTTGTGGTAAATAACTACTTGCCTCCATCATCCTTTTTACTCGGTTTGCTTTTTTTTTCTACTTTTTTTCTTTCTGATGATGTACGTATGTATATGACTATCAATGAGTGTGTGTGCGTGCGTGCGTGCGTGCGTGCGTGTGTGTGTGTAAGTGATTAATACTGTATATCTGGTGTTCTCTACGATGGAAAAGTGGAAAATGTTCTGATTTCTGTTTTGTTTTTGTTTATTTTTGGTTTTACTCCTTCCTTTTCCTGGACCCTGCACAGCACCTGTGGGCGGTTTGGTTTAGTGTCGACTTGACCTTCTAGTTTCTTCAGATGACTATGCCAGAGAATGGTTCTTAGCGACTGCTGAATGTGATTTTACTGAGAGAAAGAGAGAGAGAGAGAGAGAGAGCGAGAGAGAGAGAGAGAGAGAGAGAGAGAGAGAGAAGCAGTATGGACTGGCTTTTTTGTACGGGTTAATTTAAAAGAAAAAAAGGCCATATTATATATATTATTTTTTTTCTCTGTTGTCAAAAAAAATGAAAAACAACAAAAAAAAAAGGTTTTAAAGCAGATGCTGGGAGAGTGGAGCCTTGGTTTCACAGAGAAGCATTGGTTTGTGTTTTCTGTTTGGCTTGATTTTGTCCTCATCTCTCCTTCTAACGTCCGTTTTGTTTCCCTGTTGTGCTTCCGTGCCACTGCAGCGAGCGACCAAAGCTTCGGGGTGTTTAGCGGATCATATGCAAACCTCGTCCACACACACTCACACACACACACACACACACACACACACACACACACACACACAATGTACCCCTACTCCTGCCCTCCCCCCATCCCAACCCCAAAAAATCTCCAGCATGACGTCCCAAAGTTTCGGTCCATTTCTACACGAGTCTCACTTTTGTCGCCAAATGAGGTCTTTGTAGAGCCCGAGTCCTTAATCGAAAAAAAAAAAAAAAAAAAAAAAAGCGCTCGTTTACAGGAAGGAGGAAAACATTGCAACCGTTTTAGCTATGCACCTTAAAACCTCTCCTCACCTCCATCTCGTAGAATCAACACTGGAACCAACTCAGTCATCTAATTACACCGGCAAGACATTTATAGCTACTTTATTACAGAAAAGACAAACGAGTAAGAAGTCTTGTCAGTAGCGGATTTAGTCCATCTGACGACTTTACGTTAAACCTCCGCAAGAGACAACGCCATCGAGTGAAATCTTTATACCAAACTCCAGGTGCCTCATGTATATATTTATCCCTGCAGTGGAGACGCTTTGCTGCTTTGACAGTAATCACCCAGGGTTTTTTTTGTTTTATTTAAAAAAAAAAAAGACAAAAAAACAACTTTTTTTTTCCACTTTTTAGAAAAAAAAAAAAAAAAGCAAACAAAAAGTAATCAAAATGAAAATGACTGTATTTTCAGATAACTTTTTTTAAGAGAGATGAATCCCCACTATTCCAGGAATTTGCAAATACAATCTAAGTTTGCACTTTATGTCAGATTTTGCTTGGTAGCGCCCAAAGGCCATCAGGTCGTGTCCGAACAGGAGGAGCAAAAAGAAAAGCCAGAGACCAGTCGTGTTTGAATGTCAGATTGTAAATCGCGGATTCGAAAGACAACTTAGTATCTCACCTGAAAGAAAAC
The DNA here is from genome assembly GCF_037954325.1 of Fistularia commersonii. Lineage (NCBI taxonomy): Eukaryota > Metazoa > Chordata > Actinopteri > Syngnathiformes > Fistulariidae > Fistularia > Fistularia commersonii. Next base: position 14,932,479 of record NC_141303.1, on the reverse strand, counting down.
CTCTTTCAAAATCAGAAATGATGTCAGCTGAAACTCCGACCCCCAAAACTGTGTGCGCCTCCTTCTGCGGGGACATGTGGGCCTTAGGAAGACACGCTAGCAGCTTATAGACGACCCCCTCCCCTCCACGCCCCCACAATATCAGCCTCAGCTGCCGGGGATCAAAACGAACTGCCTCCGTCACAGCCTGCACCAACCTAACGCCAGCGCGGGCCCACGACCGCCGTCCGCCTGGGACAAAAGATACCGCTGCCATTGGTTGGACTCTGCTGATAAACGTTTACACTCTTTTCCTGCTTCGGAGCGTCCCCCCCCCAAACCCCCCAGCCCCTCTGAAACTCCCCCCTTGTCTGTCTTAACCAACTGATCCTCAATATCAATACTATGCCAATCTTCTTCAGGTGACTCCGCCCCCTCCCAGCCTAGCCACGCCTCCAGTCCCGCCCATCCGAATAAGGGCATACATTCCTACTCACAAATGCGCGTTTCCCCTCCGACTCCCACCACCCGAGCTGGGCACTGGCTTCCATCGGCCCAGAAGAAGAAGTTTGGCCTGTTTGAGATCCTGCAGCAGCTGTCCACTGAGGTGAAATAGAAACAGCTCCTCGACTCCTCGGCTCCTCGGTAGCGTAGTGGCGTGCAGGCCTGGAGGTTTCGCAGCTAGCTAGCAATGGGAGAGCTTCGCAGCCAAAAGCGTCCCAGCCGATTGTTATGGTTGTCAAGTTTCATTGTTGGCAAAGCGATGCTGCTCTGCGTTCGGTTGAGAAGTCCTCTGTAAGCCCTGCCCATTCCTAATATGTGTGTGTGTGTGTGTGTGTGTGTGTCAAAATTCATGGCTTCTTTTTTTTTTGTTTGTGTGTTGGTTTTAAGCTCTGCCTTATTTTATTGGACACAGGTCAGTTTCCGGGGGTTCAGAGATTCCAAAAAAAAAAAAAAAAAGATGGTAAACTTTGAGGTCTCTGCTTCATCTGTGTCTTTTCTGTTTTTATTTGTTTGGGGTTTCTTTTCAGGGGGGGAGGGGGGTCCTGGGAGCGGTAATGCTTTCTCTGAAAACTTTGAGAGAAAAAAAAAGAAGGCCAAGGTTCCACTTCTTCCCTTGTACAAAAATTAATATAAATAAATATATATAAATATATATTATACATTTTACTCATTTTTTTGTCCAGTTTTTTTTTTTTTTTTGTATATTTCATGTACAATGGTTTTAAAGAGGCATCAGAGCAGCTATTTCCAGACAATATGAGTGACAATGTTCATCTGGGAGAATCTTATGCATGTTAATACTTTCTCTTTTTTTCCTCTCTATCTATCTCTCTCTTTTTTTAAAAGAAAAAACCCTCCTCCGCTCCAGTTCTCCCCCCTAAATCCCACTGTTCAGGTGTGAAATAAAGAAATCTACCTTTTTTTTTTCTTTTTTTTTTTTTCTTTTTTTAATCCTTTGGAATGTTGTAGACAATCAGTCTCAGGCCGGGTGCAGTCGCTGCAGGGAGTCGGAGCCCCGCAGGCTGATACCACAAACGAAATAAATTAAAAGAAAAATACCTTTTAAAAAAATCTTCTGTTTGACAATTCAAAACATCAACAATGACAACAATTAAAAAAAGGACAAAAAAAAATCATAAAAAAAAGAGAAAAGACAAAAAAAAAAAAAAAAAAGATTTGTATCTACTGGAAGTCTAAATTTGGAGGTTCGTTCATTCATATGTCCGTGGCTGCTCAAGTTTACACACACACACTTCTCTACTACACTCAAAACACAAACACCTCGTGCATTGGATCCCTCTGCTTTTTTTTTTTTGTTTCGTTTTTTGTTTTTGTTTTTCTCCAAGGTGAGGATGCCTACCTTGAGGAAATTACGCTTTGACTAACAAAATCTATAACATCTATGAATGTGGGAATGCAACACATTGCAATAAAAGCACCATTTGAAATGCAGCTGCACGTCTCTGGTCATTGTCCCATTTGCAGACGACGCCATCGTTTATATTGCAGTCCTCCTTTTGCTTCGTTTCACTTGCACTCTCTGGAAAAAGCCAGCAGTTCAAGCCTCTTCCTGGCAGCCAGAAGGGCCCTGGTTGGACTCCCACAGGAAGCCTTCCTGTGTGGCATCTCCATGCTCCCCCATGTCTGCTGGGGTTCCTCAGGGTTCTCTTGGAGACACACTCGAGATGCCGAATTCTCCAGACAGTGGATAAGAGGGCGAATGGTTGGATGTCTCTCTGACGTCTGAATGAATATTTATATGTCTCTTTATGACAGGGGTGTCAAACTCATTTTCACCAAAGGCCTCATCAGCATAATGGTTGCCCTCAAAGGGGCACATGTAACAGTAACAGTATAAATGTAACCAAATGTAATGTGATATAAATGTAACTACTCCTTAATGTTAAATAAAGCATTTATTTATTACTCATTCAAATCCAAAATGTTACATATGCATTTGCATAGATGTAAAAAAAAGCCAGAAATGTTTAGCCAGAGTTCACTGCTGCAACGTTTTTGGATGTGGATTTCGTGAACACATTCTTCTGCCATCATTATTTGGCTTTTATTATTGGGCAATTTGCTGTTTTTCTGGAAGGCTAACTTTAGCATACTTAGCTCTATGTTTGGTGTCAAAATGCCAACATAGATTGTACTCTCTCACAACCGACACAGCCTCATAACGCAAAAGGACACCTTTTCTCCTTGTAGCACAAACATGTATTGGCTTTCCAATCTTTCTTGAAAAAGCCTTCCATCTGCACCAACTTTTCCTCTTCCTGGACATTTAGGGATCATTTGTATTTCTCAACTCCACTCGTTGAAAATGGCATCGATGTGGATACACTGCGATCTAATGGCGGGAAACATGATCGCCGTGAATTGTGGGAAATAGTTTATGGTCAATGCACGCATTTCACTCATTTATTTGAAGACAATCAGACCTTTTAAGAAGTTCTCGCAGGCCACATTTGCCCCGCGGGCCTTGAGTTTGACAGCTTTATGACGTGAATGAGAGGGTGAATGTTAGCATGACTCTTTATGGAGCGGTCCAGGGCCAACTCCACCTCTACACAATGACAACTGAACTCGTCCCAAAGTGACAGTCAGACCGTCATAAGCCGTATAGAGAATAAATGACGAGGAAAAGATGCGTTGAAATCGACACAGTTTTAGTCTCTCCCCTTACTTTGAGATCGCGGGAAAGGAAAAGACTGACCGGCTGAGCTGAAGATAGAAATAGAAGAACTTTGGGGTGTTGTGGAAACAGAAGCCAGAGGTATTCTCACATATTGTGAAGTTACAAACCTAGATTGTAAAATTGTTAAAAATATAAGAAATGGGCGTGTATCACACAAATGGTTTAGTATCAGACAAAGATTTCTGACCACACAGCATTTTTAATTATGGATATCAACTCTGGAAAAGTTCGTATGTATTTTGATATTTACATTGGTCTTTTTTTTTTTTTTTTTTTTTTTTACATATAAACAAATACTGCCGTGAAGTCACGGCTTGGTAAAGAGCTGCACCTCCAATCAGGTGGTGGAGCTGTTTCATCTGCTCCATTTTCAGGTAGGAACTCATGAGTAAAAGCATTCGCCTGTGCAAGGACGCATGGCAACATTTCAAAATGTTCTCTGTTTGTATGTACAAAGAAATATAAAAATAGGCTGATATGTATAGAGATATAGCTATCGCAGGCCTGGCCAACCTGTGGCTCCCAAGCCACATGCGGCTGTTACGTTCATGTCGAATTTTGTGTTTGTGTGCGGTTTTTTTTGCTGTGTGCAAAGACTGCCGGAGCGGCACGTGATTGCACAAGTAAAAAACACACAAACACAAAATTCAACATGAACTTAAGAGCCGCATGCAGCTCGAGAGCCGCAGGTTGGCCAGGCCTGATCTATCGTGATGACTACCTGCAAATGTGAAGTTTTCTCCATTATAATGTTTCGAATGAAGTTTCACACCTGCTACCTAAAGCTAAGCTAGCTTTTTTCAAAAATGTATATAATTTTATTCTGATTTTTTTTTTCTTACAATCCTTTTTAAGAAAAAAAAAAAAAAAAAAATTTTTTTTTTTTGTTTATCATCCTTTTTTTTAAACTTCAGTTAATGCGATTTTTAAATAATTTTACATTTATTTCAAACACCTGGTCGGAGCTGCTCCAGGCCCGACGCCCCTAGATATTAATATAACCATGAGTCTTTATAGATGTGTCTGGCTGATGATCTTGCAGCAGCTTTTTGGGGAGTCTTCCTTCTGCGCGACATAGGCGCTCTCCTCCTCTTCGGATTGGCTGGGATGCTTGTGTTCGTAGAACTCAACCACAGGGTAGGAGACGCAGGTGAGCAGCAGCACAGCCAGCAGGATGTAGAGCTTGTACTCCAGGCACAGGAAGGTGCTGTAGGCAAAGGCAATGACAAAGCCCAGAGACTCCCACATGCGGTAGTTGGCGAACGCCGCCTCCTTGTCGCGGGGGAAGAGGACGCCGTACAGGGCTGAGGGAGAAAGTCCAACCATTAACACACACGGGTATCATTTATGGGAGCTTTATCCTGCTGCAACCGCGACGAGGAAACAGCTGATAGGTTGTCGCTGCATGGTCTGGTTGCACGGCCAATCACTTGCCTCCCTTGAATTCTCAGCCAATCATCTGCCTTCCTCTACCACTCAGCCAATCACTTTCCTCCATCTCACCCTCAGCCAATAACCCTCCTCCTTTGAAACCTCAGAGCCAATCACACGCCTCCAGCCAACCCTCTCCTCTCACAGCATCTACCTTCCTGTCCTCCCCCCTCCATCCATGAACCTCCTCTCTGGTCTTCCTCCAGACCTCCTCCAACCTGAGCGTCCTTCCACACAGATCTTCTCCATTGCTCCTCCGTCTACGGTTCTTCGGCTTTTTTAACAGTGTCTCTGGTTTTCTTCTGCGGCTGATTTCTCCATCGAAGCTTTCTCGCTGTTGTCAGATGTTCGGGGTCGCCCCACAGCCATTCTGAAGGTCACTTCTCACTGATTTGTTTGTTTGTTTGCCGCTTCCTTATTGGATAGATGATTCAGAAAGCGGAACCGGCGTGCGCCGCTCCCTACCGTTGGTCTGGGTTTGCCAGATGGCGTCGGCCATCCCCCACAGGGCCGGGAAGACGAAGAACACGGGCAGCTGGTCGGGGACGGGCCTCCAGTACAGCAGGGCGATGATGCTGGCCAGGTTGGTGACGGCAGCTGGAAAACAGATCGACCCGCCGTCAGCCACCCGAGGTTCAGCCGGGGCGGGGCGACCCAAGGGCTTCTGGCTCACCCAGCAGGAAGAGGGGGGCCCGGCCGGTGTGGCGGGCCAGCCGCCCGAACAGGAAGGAGAACAGCGAGTTGGAGGCTCCGAAGCACATCATGACGAAGCCGACGTAGTGGATCCCCAACGCGCAGGTGACGTAATTCTGCGGGTAAACGGAAAAAAAAAAATCAGTACCTTGGGGCGGGTCTTTTGAGATCCCTTGAGCAAGGCACCGACCCCCGGGTCGTCGGTTTAGTTAGCGCCTCGCCATTATTCAGCTCATTACAAGCAACTGTAGGGAATTAAAAGCACGCTCAGACAGACACTTCCTGATCAACAGGAAGCTGGTGACACAGTTTATCACAGCTTTCACGTCAGTCAAACTCAAAACAGCAAAGATACATTTGAACCGTCGGCGTGGATGATTTTGTGTTTTTGCCCACACACACACACACACACACGCACACACACGCATACACATGCGCACACACCTTGGTGTACTCCCCGGACAGGAAGCTCTGCTCGAAACCGCTGTACATGGTGAGGGGGATGAGGGTCAGCAGCCTCCAGTCCTTCAGCAACCGGAACGTGGCCAGGAACGTCTGGCAGAACGGCTCCCGGTTGCCCCGGAAACGGCTGCTCTGCTCGCGGTCGATGTTGTCCAGAAATATGGCGATGATGAGCATGGCCACCACGCCCACACCTTCACACACACACACACACATATGCACAGATCCTTTTAACTTTTAAAGCGCGAGTCATAAAACAGCTGCGTTATTTTGCTGCACGAGGACACGGACCGCTAACGTCCTGTGATAAAACCACCGGAGTATTTTTAGCCTCTGCGTTCGGATAAAGCAAATCTTTTCCGGAGAATTCAAAGAATTCGGATTGTTCCCTCTTCTGAGTGAGTTCAGCGACGCAAAAATCGTGGTACCGATGTAGCAGCCAAGCAGCGTCCACACCAGCTTCTGGGTCGGCCGAGTCGGCGCGCCGCTTGCCGTCACGTTCAGGCCGCAGTCGGCGGCTCCGCAGAACTGCAGCTGCTCCTGGGGGATGTCAGCTGATACATGACAAGAAGAAGAAGAAGAAGGAGAAGAAGAAGAAGAAGAAGAAGAAGAAGAAGGAGGAGGAAGAGCAAGTCGAGAGAAAATAATTTAGTCGCATCCAGGTCAACGTACATCACAGCGTCATCGGCGAAACAGATCATCTCCATTGAACCATAAGGGATGAGCTCTGAGCCGCTGAGCAGCGGCCTGAGAGGAGTCAGGGGTTCGGCGTCCGCCCCAACGGCTACTCGGGAATCGGATGTTCGCTTCTAAGACGACCGCTCCGCCGACCGTCAAGAACGAGCCGAGAATATTCAGGTGATCTGGATGGAGGTGATCTCCCGCCCGCATGCCGAAGCGTCCTTGAGCAAGCCCTCCCAGCGGACCCAGTGGTCTGGATGGTGCCTTGCGCCATCGGTAAGTGAGATGACAAGGTGAAAACTCGTTCGTTCCTTGTCTCCACCGCTCGTCCCGCTTTCGGGGTCGTGGGGGCGAGAAGGTCACATATGGAGACATTCGACTATTGACCCGGTCTCTCCTCCCAGGGTTTCCTGCATGTGTTTGGACTGGGGAAGGAACCTTTAGGAACCCCAGCAGACACGCGGGGAACATGGAGGCTCCACGGAGAAAGACCTCCGACGGGAATCCAACCAGGGACCTTCTGGCCGCGAGGTGACGATTATGGGATTGTCTCCGAGGCGAAGGCGGTTTCCCCATCTGAACGTTTACAACGTTAATGTTCCATCTGGTCTTATCAGCTCCGGTGAAGACGTCCCAGGTGTCACTTCCCCGTTGGCCTGGAAGGGTCACAGGTTCCCGTGCACGTGTTCCCGCTCACGTGCACAGGCACATCCGAAGGGAGGGGCCGAGCGGGAAATAAATGAATATAACGATAGCGTATCATAAATAATGAAACCGCGAATGAATAAAAGCAAACTGTGCTCAGAGAGTCTCCGCCTCCTGATGTTCCACGTCCTCCTACCTATGTTGGTGTCCTGCCCGAAGATCAGCGACGACATGAGGTTCCCCCAGACGGCCGACGACTGGAAGATGAAGAAGAAGATACCGAAGTACTGGTTGATAACGTCCGGGCCCTTCTTGCCCTCCTTGGCCGCCTGGGCGTTCCCCGCGATGGTGAGGTAAGTGCACTTGGCCGACCACAAGGGGGAGCCTCCCAGACCCAGAACCACCGAGGTGGGGATGAGCGTGTACCTGAAGGGACCAAGCAGAGGGCGAAGGCCCATGTTTGAGAAGATGTGGACGACGAGTCCCGCAAGGCGATGCTCTTCGACGGCCCTCCTTCGTCCGACCCATCGTTATTGATTCACGGAAGCAGAAGGTCACGCCGAAGTCAGCTTGCACTGCTCGTTACCATCCGGGGTAGATGTTCCCGAAGGAGTAGGTGATGTAGCAGGCCATGCCGGCCACGATGGTCCACTTGCAGCCCAGGTTTTTGATCATGATGGGAGGGAGGAACATGGAGGAAATGATGATGGAGGCGTAGATGACACTCAGAGAGACCACGCCCATCCCTTCCTCTGCGTTCAGGCTGCTCTGCAGCGAGGAGAAATCCCCCGTGCCAGCGCATTAGTGACCGTGCAGATGATTAAAAGCCTCTCTCACGGATCCTGGACCAGTAGCTGGGTCCTGAACCTTCTCTGCTCTTCACCCCGAAACCAGAAGTCACGTCATTGTCACGTTCGCCGTATGAAATGGTTAAAAAAAAACCCCATCAACGTTAAGATAACGCTTAGCTGGAAACGATACAAGACGATCAATGATGTAAATTATAGTTAAATATTTATCAATGTGTTGATAAATATTGATGATATTTTGAGAATCTGTCTGGAAAATAAAACCATAATATTGCTATATTTTGTCAAAAAAAAAAAAGGTGGTTCATAACTGTCACTTATTCTGAAGAGCCCGATCAGTGATGCGTTCAAAGTGCGTGGTTGTCCTCGCTTACCTGCAAGCTCTGCAGGCCCCCGTAGGCCGTGAAGAGGAACAGGAAGCCCACGGAGACCACCAGGACATTCTTGAAGTTCCGGCTGATCATCCTTCGTCCTTCTGGAGAGAAAACCCCCGACAAAAAACAACTTTTTCAATGCAATTAAAAAATAACCAAAGAGAAGCGGCGGTGTTCCTTGAGTGTGGAGTCTAAACTGATATGGACATGACGGAAGCTGATATACTGGAATCAGCTGGGAGCAAAGTGCACACACACACACACACACACACACCCCCCCCCACCCACCTCTTATCACTGCCCCTCCCACATCTTGAAGCCTCCAGTGAAGAAGTGAAAATGGCCTGTCAGTCAGTAAACATCACGTGTCAGTCAGAATTTCCCACAATGCGTGTGATACGTTTCGCTGCATTTTTTTCTCCTCATGTGTGGTGCATTCGAGTGCCGGCAGGATAATGGGAGAAGTGAGTTCGGCGAATGGCGCTGGCGTCACCTCGAGACCTTTGGTTTTTGTGATTCCATGAAGGCAACTGAACGCACCATGGAGCGGATACGTCCCATGTGCACTTGAACGCACCATAACTTCCACAGTATGGTTTCCCTCACCTCTGACGGGGAAGAAGATCCAGTGTTTTTTTTTTTCCTCCTTCTCCCCCCTTTGGTCATCCTCCTCCTTTGTCCCTCCCTCTGCTGGTTCATCAGTTCCCCACTGGAGTCAAACACTTCCACACCCTGGGGCCTTCAGATGTTTGTCCCAGTCCAATGTCCTGGCGAAATCCAGCTGATGTTTTGACCATCATCACCCTAAACAACTGCTGTGACACCCTAAACGAGTCACAGCAGTTGTTTTGGGTGTGTGTGTTGTCCCAGCTGCACACATGGACATTCGAAGCTGCAGGTTGTTCCAGGTCCGAGTCACGCCAGTTTTTACAACATCTTTATTGCAGCTTTATAGCAGATGGATCTTCAGTGTTGGACGGGTCATTGCAAAGTCCTCCCTGAGAGGACCTTCTGACTGCAGGTCCACCACCCTCACACACAGGTGACACACAGAACGGGGTGTTCTGGGAGGGAGGGTCTCCTCCATCCATCTATCTATCTATCTATCTATCTATCTATCTATCTATCTATCTATCTATCTATCTATCTATCTATCTATCTATCTATCTATCTATCTATCTATGCGAAAACAGCAGAGGTCCAAACAGTGACAGGAGATAACTGTCAGCTGACCTGTGGACGGGAAATAGTGTGTGTGTGTGTGTGTGTGTGTCGGTCTGTCCTTGTCCTTGTCCTTTATTTCTAACCATAAAGGGAATGTTTGTCCACCCTATGATAAGACTGACATTCCAGCTGTTTTCTTTGCTATAATCAGGTAATAATGTGTTTATAGTCTCTGTCCACTGGCCTCCACCCTGCTGTCAGCACACTGTGTGTGTGTGTGTGTGTGTGTGTGTGTGTCTTTGTTTGGCACCAGGTGAATCCTATTCAGAACGGAAGAGCATCATTAGCATAGAAATCTCTTCTCCAAATCTTCTGAAACCTTCAGACGATCCCCGTCTTCTCCATAAATCAGGACACACGTACCAAAGAGAAAACCACTATTTCTAAAACACACATAGTAGAAATTTCAAGGAATGTTTACGATTTTAGACGCAAAGAATGAACTCACTGATCGTCAGAACAGGGCAGATCGGTCCAATAATTCTCTGCCCTGAGTTTTTATATATTTAAGTATTTATTTCACTCTCTGCCATTCTGAATTTTATATATGATCTTTAGATTTTCACATTATCTCAATAAATTGGGTATTTAAGTTTTATTTTTACGTAACACATGAAAGTCAATGTAGTATATATATACATTATATGGCCAAAAGTATTAGCTCACCCGTCCAAATAATCGGAATCAGGTGTTCCAATCACTTCCGTGGCCACAGGTGTGTAAAATCAAGCACCCTGGCATGCAGACTGTTTTTACAAACATTTATGAAAGAATGGGTCGCTCTCAGGAGCTCAGTGAATTCCAGCGTGGAGCCGTGATCGGATGCCACCTGTGTCGTGACGTATCCTCGCGCCTAAATATTCCAGTCGGCTGTGTATTAGAACATGGAAGTGTTTGGGAACGACAGCAACTCAGCCATCAAGCTGTAGGCCACGTAAACTGACGGAGCGAGGGCGGCGGATGAGCTGAAGAGCAGCGCGCAGAGACCTTCCTAGTACGGCTTTCCATGGGCGAGCGGCTGCGTCCAAGCCGCACGCCACCAAGTGCAATCCAAAGCGTGGGATGCAGTGGTGTGAAGCACACTAGAGCAGTGGTGACGCCTTCTCTGGAGTGACCGATCGCGCTTCTCCGTCCGGCAATCTGATGCACGGGTCTGGGTTTGTCGGTTGCCAGGACCTGTCTGACTGCATTGTGCACAGGGGTGAAGTTAGTTTTTCACGAGCTTAGCTTGGCCTCCGTAAGCTTCAGCAAACCCAGACATTTTGGACAATTCCATGCTCTCAACTTTGTGGGAACAGCGTGAGCTGGTCCCTTCCTTTTCCAACATGACTGTGCACCAGTGCACGAAGCAAACTCCATAAAGACATGGATGACAAAATCCGGTGTGGATGAACTTGACTGGCCTGCACAGAGTCCCAACCTCAACCCCATATAGAAGACCTTTGGGAGAGACTGAGAGCCAGGCCTTCCCGTCCAACATCAGAGTGTACCTCACAAATGTGCTTCTGAAAGAATGGTCAAAAATTCCCAAAAAACACACTCCTAAACCTTGTGGACAGCCTTCCCAGAAAAGTTGAAGCTGTTCTGGCTGCAAAAGGTGGAGCCACGTCACAATGAACCCTATTGATTAGGAATGGGATGTCAGTTAAGTTCATATGCCAGTCAAGGCGGGTGAGCCAATACTTTTGGCCATATAGTGTGTATATACAGTATATGTAGTGTGTATGTATGTATGCGTGTTATGACTGGTGGCCACTAGAGGGAGACATACTCAAAAGTTTACACGATGCGAGTGGCTGAAGAACTCACTGATGTTTAGGGTTCACGAGTTTTATTTATGGATTTATGTATTCGTTTACTTTTGTTAAATACAACTAAATAAATTCATCGAGTAGCATTATAGTACGAAATGTCTTACAGCATATTTTCCAGCGAACCAACTCCACAGCCAATCACCTTACTCCATCAAATCCCACAGCCAATAACCTGTTTTGGTTTGGTTATTTTAAGTTCAGTTTTTTATTATTCCAGGTAAATAACCAGGTTAGTAGTTGTTGTTTGTTTGAAGTATTTTCACGCAAAAGGGGAAAAGGAAACTTAAAACTAGCAAAAAAACCTGTTTACTTCTAAGGGAAAAGTTGTAGTGTAAGTGTGTATGTACAGTGCGCGCTTGTGAGTGTGTGTGTGTGTGTTTGGGATTTGCCAGACTTCAGTCTCCCACTCTGGCACCATCATTGTGTGTGTCCTTGTGTGCGTGTATGTATGTATATTTGTGTGTGTGAGTGCGTGTGTGCGCATCATATTTACACTTTTGTCAGGCAGCAATCTCTGTCCAGCTCTGTCATTTGGTGTGCATGCGTGTGGGTGTGTATGTGTGTGTGATGGTGTGAGTGACAGCAGCACAGCCATTGTTGTGTGTTTGCTGACACGGTGCATCAACCGCTGGCTCCTACACAATGAACACACTGTCCAGAGCTGCTGAGACAAACACTCTGTCGCTTTATTTCGCTGAATGACACACAACACACACACACACAGCCGGACTCACATAGATTGAAGTGTGTGTGTGTGTGTGTGTGTGTGTGTGTGTGTGTGTGTGTGTGTGAGTCAAATTGAGATGAGGGTTCAGAACACATTGAATGAGGTCATTTTCTTTCATGGGGAAATAAAGAGCTGAGAAGTTTCTGTGTCTGAGGATCCAAAAATGTAAGACAACATTCAAGAGCTGAAGGATATATATCAAGAATTTTGTTCCAGTTTTGTTCACCACAGCACCACAGCCAATCACCTGTCTCCATCTGACCTTCAGCCAATCACCTGCTCCCTCTGAGTTTCCTGCTCCTTGGTCAGTGAGGGGTTAAGTTTCCTCCACGTCTTAGTTTATATTTAAATCCCTGCTTATGAATGTGGAATTAACCACATCTTCTGCAGATGCCTTCACAGAGCAGACACACACACACACATGCACACACACACACACAGGGTGAACTGCTGGACCAGAGGAAAAGTCTGGAGTTCAGGAGAGGGATGGCGAGGAGGAGAGGGAGAAGGAGGACAAAGAAAAGCTTCCACAGGAGAAAGAAAAAAAGAAAAAAGTCCAAACAAAAAAAACAACTTCCATGAATTATTCAACTGGCTCTTTATCTGCACACCATTTATCTCTCCATCATCCTCCACTCTGTGTGTGTGTGTGTGTGTGTGTGTGTGTGTGGGTGTGTGTGTGTGTGCGCTCTCATTTTGGTGTAAAGTGTAAGGCATTTCTTGAGTGTGTGTGTGTGTGTGTGTGTGTGTGTGTGTGTGTGTGCGTATACTGTTTAAGTGCCATAGAATCTGCTCTGAATCCACCCCCACCCCTGCCACACACACACACACACACACACACACACACACACACAGGGCTGGTAATTAGACAGGCAAATTGCGGCCCTGTCTTGGCGCCGGCTGCCGAGGACTGTGGGAAACGTAGGCGTCACACAGAGGCGGAGTCATTCATTTCTTCATCTTCTGATCTCCAGAGATGGAACGGAGATGTGGTCTCATCGGCATCTGAGAAGAAAGAGCCTCAGTCCTGTGGATAAAATTCTAGACAGTACCTTCAAGCTTCAGGTGGCGGTGGAGCTGCATTTAGAGCCAGTATCCTTTGGAGGAATTGAGGCAGAGCTCCGTTCTCCTCCCATCTTGGAGGCTCCTCAGAACTGAGGAAACGTAGGAACCTTTGGGATGAGAGGAGAATGTCCCCATGGAGAATGTCCTCCGGTCCGGTCTCCACCAGAAGGTCTGACCGTGAAGGTTTGTTATCTTGTCCACACACACACACACACACAGATGTGATGGTTAAATGTCTGTGTGTGATGATGTTACAATGAGTGTGTGATGATGTCAAGTGAACAGGAAGTGGCGTCACCTGTGTGACATTTTCTTCAGCTGGAGGTCGTCCTGGCCCTCGTCCACCTGTCGCTCCTCCCTGGGCTTCTCCTCCCTGCTTCATCGCTCACACCCTCTCAGGAGACCGTGGTTTCTGCCGCTCCAACCAACAGAAGGTCCTTTCCGAGGTCCACACCAGGGGGACGCCGGCCAGGAGCGCCCGAGGCAGGTGAGTGGATTCCAGGCCAACAGGCGTGGTCGCATTCTGTGTGAACATCACCAACCGGTCGGACCGGAGCAGCCGACGGCACTCTAATCTCTCCTCCCTGCTCCTTTTATACACAAACACCAGCAGGCAGACTTTTATATGGTCCTGAGCGAGGCTACACAGCATCGTCACGGCAACACACGCCATGTTTACTGATCATGTGTATTTGTCAGGGAGGGAAAGTAGACATGGCATCTGTCGTCTTTACTGGACATGCAATCCTCCCCAAGGAGAAACGTCTGCACAAGTGTGTGTGTGTGTGTGTGTGTGTGTGTGTGTGTGTGTGTGTGTGTGTGGATGAATGGTCTAATAGAACTTGCACCACAGAGGCCTTTGTGCGTCTCCCAGTGTCTGCCGGTGACACAGTCCCTCTTAATGATGTGGTGCTGAGTGGTGGAGTAGACACACACACACACACACACACACACAGTTAATGATGGAGATGAATGTATCCCTGAAAGGTCCTTCATCCATGTCTGTGGGCAGAGATTTCAGTTTTACCCTGTGTGATTGGACGGGAGGCAGGGCCAATCACACACCCACATATAGTGACATGCAACTATTCCCCCTCTCACCTGGAGGAGCTCCTCACTCCAGGAGAACATGGAGACTCCCCACAACAAGTGAGGAGCCCTCAGGAAGTCTATCTGAAACCCCTCAAATGTGCACGTTAAATGTACAGTGGGTGTTCCTGCCATTGAGCCGAGGTGAAGCTGCTGCCGTGTTCAGAGGAGCTTTTTTTAACGAGGTGACAGAATGAGGCTGAAGGCCCCCAGAGGTCAAAGGTCACTAATCCACACAGCGATCACATGATCCATTCAGTCCTGTCTGTCGTCCTCCCAGGTTGTGTATGTGTGTGTGTGTGTGTGACCATGTTTGGAAAGCGTCCTGCTGCCGAGACCGTTGCCATGGCGCCTCCGCCGCAATGACTTTTACAGCCTGACATGGGCTTTGAGTCATGTGACCTATGACATCGCCGGTGGGCCCCGTGGCCTGGGTGGTCCGCAGCCCGCCATCTGCCCGGCAACCCTGTCATCTTCTGAAAGCCTCAGAATCACGAAACATTTAATAAACTCTACGCTGCAATTTCATCATTTCCTGATCATTTTTCAAGATTAAAAAAAATTGGAAATGATTTTCAAGTTTTTGACTAATTTTCTAATCATTTGACATTCATGGATGATGAGCGGTTCTTTTATTGGCTCTTGCTTTTTAATTGGCTGATTCACAAACAACTGTTCTTCACATCATTGCAATTAAGTCTTTTCTACACTGATGACACCATGAGTTCATGGAGCTTTGGGATTACAACCTCCTTCTTACAGCAAGAAGGTCCAGCTTTTGTTCAATATCACCTAAGCTGCCTGGAAAACGGCATGGTGGCTCAGCGGTTGACGCTTCGCACTTCCTCCTCTCAATCAGAAGGTCCCTGGTTAGATTCCTACAGGAGACCTTCTTGTGTGGAGTCTCCATGTTCTCCCGTATCTGCATAGGGTTCCTCCCAAAGTCAAAAAACATGCAGGAGGTTCACTAGAGACCCTGTATTGTCCAGACATGCGAATGAAAAGGTGAATGGTCGGATGTCCCTACATTACCTGGATGAGAAGGTGAATGGCTGTACGACCCGAAATGTCATCCACCTGCAACCAGAGTGCAGGATAAGCAGCATTGAGAGTGAATTGATGCACGGCAGGATGGGTGGATGGATGGATCAGTCGTCTCTGTCAGCAGATGCCTCCATATACTGTATCTCTCTACCACGATATCATAAAGCCACCCATTCTGAGCTGAGGGCTGAGGTCCACCTTTGACACGGAGGTGTTCAAATTCGGAGAGATAGAAACCTGGTTCACACAAGGACTCTCGGCCCAGCACACTCCGGGGAAGAGTGAAGCCACAAACACTGGAATAGAAACTCTGCAATCTTTCCATCTGTCTGCCAGAAAAAGAGCCAATGGGCCTTTTGTTTATGTGCTTCTGACGGCGAGCAGATAAGGCCAGGCGAGAATTTCTCCTCTTGAATGTTATTGTTGCGGGCTTGATCTGTGCACGGCGGCGCTGCCTGCATCCCTGATGGCAGATTGATATCGGGCAGCGGCTCGTCTGCCAGCAGCTGATGTCACTTCACGTGCAAAGTAAACTCCTGGAGCAGATCCTGGCAGCTCCGTCTTATTACCGCTGGAGGCCCTTTTTTCTGTCTCAAACCCTCAATGCGCACCTCCGCATTCGCATTTTCCCGACATGTCGGAGCTACAGGACAACCGTAATACCATCATGTGATCATTTGCATTCACAAAGGGATCAGTTTTTGAGTGTAGTGCAATGTGGCTGGAGTATTTGCTGCATGGCCGCTCCAAACTGTTTGTGACTACAAGGAAAAAATATTTTCCCACACCAGGACAATGGGTTACTTTTATGCTCTTATAAATAAATTAAATTGCTGAAATTTTTGGGCCCTGTAGCAGCGTCTGCACCCAACGTCCCCTGAGATGGCTGCTCATTAACCAACTAATTTTGTTACAATTCATTACAAAACATACAATTATTTTTAATTATTTTATTCAAAAATAGGGCGTTGTCTGTGCACACTTCCAGTGAGAAAAGGAGCCAGACTTGAAATGTCAGGCGTGAAGGACTCATCTTGTCAGATGCTTTGCTGACATATTAGATTTTATTTCGTAATATTTACATAACTTTTATCATAGATCAAAGAAACCCCTTGATTCGGTCACTTTTAGTTAAAAATACATCACAGCATCATCAGCGAAGTGTGAACTCTGCATTTTGCCATCATGGATTGCTGCAGGCAGACACTGGGCTGCATCTGGGGATGTCTTGCTCAAGAGCACCTCGGCAGGATAGAAGGAGCAAGCTAACTTCAAGATTTTCAAGTAATTCAGAAAATTGACATATTGCATTTGCTTCTGTGGTGTTAACCTTATTTTTGGAAATTAGTGTCAAAGTATGAGCTTTCAATCTGGGGGTCTTGTTTGTCCGTCTGCGTTGGGATCTGGGGTTATGTGTCACCTCAGTCCTTCACCAGTGAGCCTGATGGAGCAGGAGAATGATTTCAGCTGGGATGCAATGCATACCGGCAGATCATTAGGATTAAGAGGAACCTGCTGCCAGCCCTTCGGTGCCAGTTTTTATGTCTCGAGTGGGTACCCCCCCCACACACATAGGTGTATGCTAGCCGCGCGTCCGAGACCAGGCTTCTTCCCACGTCCAGAGGGTCAACGCCTTCCCTTGCAAGTTCCTAGTTCCTGAGACTCCCATGATGTGACCTCAAAAACAACTGGGACCTGGCATAGCCCTCCATTCATCTCCCTTGTAAATAAGCCCCGTGCAGGTTTCTACATGAAAATCCTCCATCTTCATGGTGCATGTGTGAGATTCTCCATCAGTAAATGTAACATTTATAGGAGGAGAGAGACCATCAGGGAAGTCATTAATAAAGTACTGGAAGTGTGTGTGGGGCTAACAAATGTCACGCGTACATATATTACTGTACTTCCTGTTAGGTTTTCGGTTTCTGAGGTTGCATTAGAAGAAAGGATTAGGAGTTTGCTTGTAAGCTTTTCATTTGTGGCCACACTGACCGTTTCCTTTGTGTTGCTGTGAATATTCCTTGGCAGAGGATTAGATTCAGATTAGTTTAGATTTATCTTTATCATTATGCGTGTGCATGGCGAAGAAATTCATATGCAGTATCTAAGTGTGTTAAGTATGTATCTTTGAATAGAGTATGTAGTATGTGCAGTGTATATATGGTATATAGCACGGGTGTGCACACTTTTTCAACATGCGAGCTACTTATAAAATGATCTACCCACTATAAAAATGAAAGACATACATTCACAAATGTATTGAATTCTATGCACAATATATGTCGGCTGCCTTTGCTATTGAAGTTAGCTGTGAGAAAAATGACAGCCGTCCGGACAACTGTGATTTTAGTTCCTTCTCCTTCTCAGCTCGCTTTTCAAAGGGAAGTCGATGTCGTAGTTTTTATGAACAGTCTGAAAATGCTGCTCCACATTTCCCCTCTTGGGTATAACGACGGCAGACTGGCAGATGAGCCAAACGCACTTTGAAAATGACAGTAAAAAAAAAAAACCAAAGTCCTCCTCCCACGCCCGATGGAAGTGGTAAGTTTTTGGCTTCTTACTTGGTCCAGCTCCCCCACTCAGTTTAATTCTTAAGGTTACACTCAGTTTAATTCTTAAGATTGAAAGACATAAATTGGATGATATACTAGGTGGCTTGCTAGAGTTTTGTAACACTTAGCGGCGCTGCATGTGTGGTGACCCATGTGTCAGAAAAGCTCAAATGTCAGACTGGCAACCCTGTATGGCAATTAAGTCTTATAATGAGGAGAGATGATGGGCTTACATCGTTTTTTTAAATGCAATGTCATCTACCCACACTACCTTTACGATCCATTGCGATTGACATATTAGGCACCCCGGTATATAGTTTGTACAGTATGCACAGTTTTTTACATTTTATAAATCATAATCAAAATTTTTACAGTAAGTATTGGACAGACATGATATACAGATGGCAGTACTTTGAACACCAGAAAGACAAAGCCTGGGCTGCTTCTTTTCCTTTAGGCTTTTCCCTTCAGGGGTCTCCACAGCAAATCAACCGTCTCCATCTAACCTCATTCTCTGTATCCTCCTCTCTCACACCAACTAACTTCATATCCTCTCTCACTACATCCATAAATGTTCCCTCTGGTCTTCCTCTAGACCTCCTGCAGGGCAGCTCCACCTGTAGCAACCTGCTACCCAGATCTTCACCATGGTTTTGACATGGACAGAGGAGTGTTCATGTCCAAACCATCTCAGTCATCAGTTTGTCTTGGTCATACATGTCCTGCACCCCTGTGACATTTTTATTTTCATTTGGGCTTTTCCCTTCAGGAGTCTCCACAGCGAATACACCTTCTCCATCTAACCCTATTCTGTGTCTCTCTCACTACGTCCATAAATCTTCTCTTTGGTCTTCCTCTAGACCTCCAATTCCAGCATCCCTCGACCAATATATTCACTGCCACGGATCGCGGGGGCGCACTCGGGCAGGGAACCACACCTCAGAGCAGGAATCTGGATTGAAAGCGCTTTATTTGGGCTGAAACAGCAGGCAAGGTGTCGCTGGTAAGCCCCTGGCCCCGAGACAGAGTTGCGCAGGGCTGGGTCTCACCAGGACGGGCCCCAGGCAGGGTGAAAGCAGGAAGGACTGGGTCTCACCAGGACAGGCCCCAGGCAGGGTGAAGGCTGGATCAAGGTCCGGTGGTCCACCAGGGGGTCCCGGTCTACACGCAGGGTCTGGTGGCTCACCTGGGTCAAGGCAGGATCTCGGGCTGGGTCAGAGTTACACCGGCCAGCTGGGTCCGGTCGTAACAGGGTAGGGGTCCAGTCATGGCAGGGGTCCGGTGTGGTCTGGGACAGTCCTCCACCCCCAGGCGGAGCGTGCCGCTGCCCTTTATCGGGCTCTTGATTAGCGGCAGCTGCTGCCGCTGGCACCGATTGCGAATTAATCCCAGCCGTGTCTCCTCTCGGCTGCCGAGAGGAGATCCTGACACTATCCCTCCTCTGTACATGACCCAACCATCTCAGTCTGGCTTTTCTGACCTTCACTCCAAAACATCTAACATGTGCTATCCCTCTGGACTCATTCACTTTTCTCCACCCATTACAACCTGCTTGGACTCGTTTCTTTACCTCCTTTCCACACTCTCCTACTCTCTGGACTGTTAACCCTAAGTACTTGAAATCCTCCACCTACTCCCTTTCCCACCACTCCCTATAGACTCAGCGTTCCATCTGGGTTCCTCACATTTATATGCTGTGACTAACCTTCATTCCTCTCCTTTCCAAAGCATACCTCTACCTCTCTAGATGTTCCTCAACCTGTTCTCTGTTCTCACTACAGATCACAATGTCATCTGCAAACATGTGCAAAGCAGTAAAAAAAAAAAAACAGGAAGAGTCCTGAAGTATTTATTAAAGAATTGAATCTAGTGCCTGGGTGAGAAGCAGAGAACTTTAAGTGGATGATGAAGGTTCTCACTTTCATCAGGAGAGAGCGGTAGGTCAGGTGGACCTCCGGTGCCTTGGGAGCTGCATCTTCAGCAGCCGTCTGCGTTTTTGAGAAACAACCCCCGTCCACAAACAAGCTCCTATCTTGCAGAGTGCGTGATCCACACTCTGGCAGATTTTTCCTGTCACACCACACTGGTGAAACACAGCGTTCTCCTGGAAAAGATGGTGGAAGAGAACAGGAAAGCAGAAAGGTGTGCAGTGAGAGATAAGGTGCAGGTCACGTGCTTTTCTACTTTGGTGAAAACATGCAGACCATCGGGAGATCGGTTGAGATCTGGCCTTTGTGTTGGGAGGAGATGAGGTTTTAATGCATCTGGTAAAATAATATTTAAAAAGAGGGGCTTTTTTTTTTTTTCCTCTTTGTCCCCCTCAGCTTCACCGTTCTCAAAACAGGAAAACCGGAGAAATTACCTCAGCATCGTGAGGGATGGAGGTCAGCAGCAGCTGCAGGTCAGAGTACATGTGTGTGAAGGAGAGGAACCCAAGAGGAACGCTGGGGCTGCAGGGAGAGAAGGTGAAGAAAGCGGAGGTGGTTCAGTACCGAGGGCTAACGCTCCAGAGCAATGGAGAGGCTGGGGAAGAGGTGGAGGAACATATGGAAACAGGTTGGAGCAGGAGGAGAGAAGAAGGGAAGGAAAGGTGGAGAAGATGGAGCTGAGAGCAGCCATGGTGTCTGGTTTGGAGACACTGAGGAGAAGACAGGAGGCAGCAGAGATGGAGATGTGGAGGTTCCTCTTTGGGAGTTAGGAGGATGGAGTCCATGAGAGGACAGCACATGTTAGATGTTCGAGGGATAAAGTCACACTGGCATGGTTTGGACATGGACAGAAGAGGGATGGAGAAGATCTGAAGACCATCGTCGCCAGCAGCAGTGGACCTGGGACAGACAGCGCACTGCTTTTTCTGTACAGGGTTATGCAACCATCTGAGATGATGCAGCTGAAGATCCACCTTCCCCTGCAGCAGGCTAAGGATCACACAGGGTTTCCTGGGTCAAGCCCGAGCACTGATATCTTGCTTTGTCCTAACATCTCCAGGATGTAAGAACTTCTTTCCCCAAAAGCAAACGGGCTGGATGAAGATCAGGCTGCTCACGGTTCTGGTAAGGTTGGAAGTGCGAATACTGTAACCGTGCTGGAGGATCTCAACCTTCTCTTGTTGTCCACAGGGTAATGCACGTTCCCTCTGAAGGATCTACTGCTCCCACTGCGGTGGTTTCTAGAAGACAATGACATTGTGGTGGTCAGGGGTTTGGTCAAGCAGCCCTGATGGATGGAATCTTGTTTTTTTTTTTTTGGTCCAGTTTTTGAATTCTATTCTTGCTCAATATTTGCTCCTATTTATTATTTCTTATAATCGAATTTTATTGTCTACGACCATTCAGCCTCTCTTCACACCTCCTGTGAAGACACACCCGTCCCACCTTCTTCACACTCCCACTGCCCTTCTGCTTTCTCAGGTCATCCCATTGCTGACTGTCTGAAGGTGACCAGGTTATTGGGAGAGGCTTCCGTAAATCATAATGTATCATGTTCATAATGAGGGAGAAGAAGCGGAGGGGAACGTAGACATGATGTCAGGGGTTGTCTGTCCCAGCGCTGGAGATAAATGGGCTCCTCCAATTAGTGGAGAGTTTAAAAATGACTCAGCTTGGTTTTCTGGAAGAGCTGATTTTGTTTTGTTTCATCCAAATCCGGACTCTATGTGTTTGTGTGTGTGTGTGTGTGAGACAGTGATGATAGCATCACACATAGAGGAAGTGGTGAGCCTGAAGTTGGTTTCCTGTTGAGGTTTCTCACTTCGGCTGCTCTTCATAGATCTCTCCATTGATGTTTCCTCTCTGTCCATGGACCAGCCATTGGCTGTGAGGTCAGATGCAGGCAGGTGATTGGCTGTGAGGTCGGATGGAGGCGGGTGATTGGCTGTGCAGACCCCTAAAGATGCAAGCCAAAGGAAAAGAACTCTTTTGTAATCTATTTCAAACAAGTCCACAGACAATATTTGGTGTAATAAATATTTGCAAATGTGTTTCTGGATATTACAAATATAAAATGTTTTATCTCTGAAATGCATTATTACTTTTGTTTTATTGGATTCAGAATCATCGTGTCACGTTCTGTGAAAAGCCGAACTTCACAAATCTAGTTTTGCTTCTTTCTCAATATAAAAACCCGTTTATTCTTTCTGGGAAGTGAAGCCGGTTCTGTATTCATTCACTAAGGTGTTCAGAAGAAGCTCTTCTCCAGCTGTTCCTGAGGCAATGCTTGGCATTTGCATGCGTGGCTGACCTTCGTTCGGTTTGATGAAGAGCAGAGGTCTGGATGTGTGAGTTGCATCTGGAGATAGCAGGTGACTCCCCCGCTGACGGTGCAGGTTCCAGGATGCTGACACAATCACCCACACACTCCTCCTCCATGTCCCCAAGAAACATCACCGCATTTGCCTGTGACTAGTCGTCTGCGTCACTCATCTAGGTGCTGACAGGGAGAAGCTCTGGGGTCACCTGGCTGTGAGTCTCTGCGGAGCCTCCGTGTCCTCCACGTCCACGTGGGTTCCTGACAGTTCTCCAAACCCCACCCAAATGCTGAAAAATCATGGAGTGCTGAAAGGATATATCTATGGAGGTTCTCGGTCATCCAGGTCATGGTGAAATCTTCTTGTTATGGAAACTGGACTTGAATTTCTTCGGTTGAAGACGTTTCAGCCCTCATCCCAGAGGCTTCTGAAGAAGCAGGTTATAAGTCTCTTTGTGACCTGTTAATGTTGCATGTCTGGATGAATAATAAACGAATTATCACGGTGAAAAAAAAGGTAACGCTCATGTTTCTTAAAGTGCATGCGTCGCAGGGAGCGTGACCCCACTGGGGGATACAGGTGAACAACATTATTCAGTTAATGGCTGAATACGCGCCGACCCTCCCCACAGAGGCTCCTCTGCATGTCGGTAAACAGAAGGTGTGTGTGAGAGGCTGCTCAAACCTGGCGACCTGTGCAAACGCTCCTTCATTGGATCGGCATACTGGAAATACATCCTAGTTCTTCATTTGACTGAGAGACGCTTCAAAGCTAAAGCTCCTCCTCTCTGCTTTCCAAACACCAAACTGTTCATTGGATGGACACAAATAATATAAAAACACAACAGCTGCTCTGCCCAGATAGTTGTTGCTCCTCACCCGCGGCTGGAAATAGATTTCACCCACAGCATTCTAAAACCGGGCGGGGGACGAGGAGGGGAGGCAGGGGGATCGGGCGGCCGAAAAGCAAACTCGGGGGACAATATATACCACAAAAGGGAGAAAAAGCTGTATATGTATAATTCAATCTTGAAAGACCCTCAGCGAGAAGGGAGGAGAGAGAGAGGCGTTAAGCTGTTGGACTTTGCGAGGTGGTGAGACATTCAGCGCCTTCTGTTGAGACTCTACAGGAGACTATGACACATACACACACACACACACACACACACACACACACACACACACGCACCTTTCTAATGGGGTCCAAACAGGAGGAGTCATGGAAGGAGATGTGGAATATATATGGGTGGAACTAATACAGGTGTGTGTGTGTTTAGTTTTAATGTCACTGCTCTGGCATAAAAGACAGTGAGATCAGAGCAAATCGATCAGAACAAAGTTTTCCCGAGTTAAGATCCTGATGGATGGATGGATCTGTATATTCTGTATATTTATTAAAATATAAGCAGAATAAGATGGATATGAAATACATGGATACTGCATGAGGTGGATCTCTAAATGTATCTACAACAGAATAACATCATGTAAAAACTATAGAATGGGATGGGTATAAAATAAATATGGACAGGTTGATTCACTGTTGCACCCCTTAAAGGGAGTAGTCTAAAGGAAAAGAAGAAACTGTATAAAATATATAGACAGAATATGATGGATATGTAAATTTATAGAAATATATGACAGAATGACATTATCTAAAAATATATAGGATGAGATGGATATAAAATATAAACAGAATGAGACGGAGTACACATGCACGCTCATATAATCACACGGACATATTAAATATATACACAATGAGATGACTATGTAAATTTGTATGCATAACAGGAGTGACGTGCGCTGAGGTTCATGGCTGGTGAGGCACTGACGTCATCACAGTCAGATTTACGAACATATGAACCCTACTTGGTAGCTTATTCACCATTTTATGGGCGGCAGTTGATGTGTTTTGTTTAAAATATCATATCAGCATTCTTTACATATAAAAACTGTAGCATAGAAGAAAAAACACATGTACAAAAAACGTTATTATCGCTTACCCTTACTTATAAATGAAGTCCATGCACCACTCCTTCTGAAGCATTGATAACTTGCTTGTAGAAGTCTTCCATTTCTTTCTTCAGTTTTAAAAGTCTCTCTTTCTCAATGGAAATGACTGCCAGTGAAGACATTCGTCCTTGATCGGCCCTGTTCCGACTGTATGTTTTGAGTCTTTTCGGTGCCGAGAATGACCGCTCCACCGACGCTGTCATAGCTGGAACGGTGACCACCGGCCGGAGCAACTTTGTCGCCTTAGGAACAGTTTGAATGAGATAATTCTGGACCAAAAAGTTGAGACGCTGCCATGGATATTTACATTCATCCCTCACTGTTTGTGAGCTATACAGCCTGATGAGATTGGCAAAAAAAAGCTGGATGGCTGCACTTGACTTGCTAACTGTTTACTGTAGCTTGCTATTGCTAATTCAATTACTCTGTAGCCGAGTAGTAAGAAGGATCCCTTGGATCAGCGGTGCCCCCTACAATGAGGCACCGTCACTGCGTGCCTCACTTAATGTCTCTTTGTAGTCGTTTTATGATTACGACAAACACAAGAAACACGTTACAGTTGTTGACGAAAAACATTAGACACATCAGCTAAACTGTGGAAATTTAGTTCATATATTAAAAATGATTTTTTAATGGTGACATCCACAGGGACAGCAATACGGTCTCAGTGCATAGCATGGTAGCACAGATAGCAGAATCATTGCGCGATCCATAGTGGGCTCCGCTGGTTGCCGCGTCACTGCATGTCTCCTTTTCATATTTGAACAGTAAATATGAATTTCTTTTAGCGATTTTGAAAAGAAATAACCAAAAATGGTGAAGCTATGCTTAAAATAACTGTTTAATTTATTTCATTTTTTTCTTTCCATGTTGACAAGTGAGGCCCGGCCTCCCCTGCCTCTACTGACTGCACGTCACGGCATAACAGAACATCTCATCTTGTATGTATTTGTATGTATGTACACACAGCCACGGGCGCTGACGTCACCCCTCCTTCCCCGCCGGACCAGAAACGGTTAAACGGGTGCTGCGCGTGCGCGAACGCTTCGGGAGCGCGCACAGGGAGAGAGAGAGATAGAGAGAGAGAGAGAGAGAGAAAGAGAGAGAGAGAGACGGACTGCGCGGAGCACCGGAGGAGCAGCGCAGAAGACCCGAGCCTCGGTTCTCTGTGGCGGCGCGTCGTAACCCCCGTGCGGACTAACGCTAGCGGACGTCCCGCTCCACCGCGGACCGACGGACGAGCACACGGCCGGCCACCATGACGGGGAGCCGGGAGGAGGAGAGAAGGAAACTGGCCGACATCATCAACCACTGGAACGCCAACCGGCTCGACCTGTTCGAGATCAGCCGGCCCACGGAGGTAGGCGACCAGACCGGGGCGGTGGGAGAGGCCGCGGACCTGCGGGGGCCCTCCGCCCGGCGGAGTGGGGAATCAGGCGGCCGTTGTCGGGACGCCCGGAGCGGTGGAGCGGTGGATGGACAGCGTGGTTTACTCGGTGGGAAGTCCCGCAAGTTGGGTGTATGGGACGGACTGCGTGCCAGACTCCATTGACAAAACGGTCGATTTTACTTTGTCGTATCACAAACACGCACACACCGGCCGCTATTCTTTAATTAACGATTTGCGGTTCAATCACAGGGATTAATTACTAAAGCACCCAATAACTCTCTGTTTTGGCAAACACCCTCCCTGGCACGTCCAACTCACTCGCCCCTCACCTAGCTTGCTAACCTGACTTGAGACCGCCTAAGCTATACTTGGAGTGAACAGTGGTAATATTATTCAGTGTTTTTTTTCTCCCCATAAATTTGCATTGGGCTGAATTAACTTGCGGAATTCGACGTGAAATTCGGGGTGATTTCCTCCCAAGTGTTCCCCCTGGTTGCGTATCCGTCAAAACGACGCGACGCAGAAACGCCAGATTTCTCAATGGAGTTCGACGTGGTGTTTTCCTGCGAGGGAACGGCGCGTCTCGGTGCTAGCTAGCTAGCTAGCTAGCAAGCAAGCAAGCACCTTGCCTGTGGATCAACCCGAGGAATCTCACTAATAATAAAGTGGCGACGTGTTCACGACGTGGAATAACGACGTGTATTGTTTACAACGAGAGACTGTAACATCTCCCGCCGTGCGTGTTGTGTGCCGGTCATGGAGCGGGTGGGGTGGCGGGGTGGAGGGGGTGGGGAACTGGGCAACACTTGCCCGCAATGGCTTCACAACACCGGGGTAGCGGAGGGGGGGTTGAACCGCAGCAGGAGCACGTCCAGGTATCGGCCACAAGCTTCGGGTTGGGAATGTGGATTACCACGGAGTCGGGCGTCCACAAGACGACACGCAGCCCCCCAACCACCCCCGACTCGTCCCCAAATCGCCCTGCATTGTCCTCCACTGTTAGTTAGCAGGACACGTCCAGCAGCAGAGCAGTGATTAAGTCTGCCGTCTGCCCTCAGCCTCTTGTTGTTGTTGTTGTTGTTTCTTATAAGACGCAGAGCTGTTCCTGCAGACCGGCTGCTCACAGAGACCGTTTAAAGGGGTCGGCAGGGTTTCCAGTTCCTAACAAGTCAGTCAATATCAATCTACCTCCTGGACCACTGCACCTCATGGCTAAGTGGGTTTGATTTATCGCAGGGGCTGTGATTGTGTCAGTTGCAATGTTTTAGGCGGGACAGCCCACCCCCTTTCTTGGGTGAGGGTGTAAAAAGGGGGGTGGGGTGGGCACAGGGTCCCCTCTTCTGCTCCTGAGCCGATTAATTTCTCAGGCTTGGAGTTGGCCAGCTCTTTGCAGAGGGTTGTGTACTTGCGCTCACACACACACACACAGCCTCCTCCTCCGTTCTGTGAGAGATGATTAACCCAGTCTGCAGGTTCTCACGGCGTTCATACTGTGGAGGGAGGCTTTGGTGCTGTTGCTGCAGAAGAACTGCCTCGACCTCGTTCCAGCGTCCAATTCCATATAAACAGATGTGTGTTCCTTGCTTGCCATGCCACGCCACACCCTTCCCATATGTCAGGTGGAGGAGCCCCCAGGCAGCACCAGTGCCCTTTGCTCTGTCTAGACTGACCCCCGCAGCGGACTTGTGTTAAATAAGCCTCTGTATAAACACTGTGACCGGATCACCCAGGCCGGCGTCCTCTCATCGATCACTTAAATAAAAAAAATAAATAAAACACCTGACAGTCGAGGGAGGGAAAGCAAACGCAGAAACTCAGCATTCAGAATTTCTAATCATAACTGCCGTGGAGAAGTGTGAGACCATTCGTGTGATTAGATTAGTCACGGGCGGCTGATTAGTCTGGAGCAAAGGTTCTCAAACTTTTTAATCTTGCAGCCCAAACTGAATAAATCCTGCTGTGGGAAAGGGGGGGGGGGGGCTTATGGCGAGATTCATTTCAACATAACAGGTACTTGTGTAACGTGGCGACCGGCATTGGGCAGCGATGAAGAGCTCAGAGGACTGTATTGAACGCACCATCAGGTTGTTTTGTTTCAAAGGAAATACTTTCGCCCCTGTTTGTATTCAAACCCGTCAAACTCTCAAATTGGACGTGAATGTGAGCTTATCATGGAAAGATTATCGCTCACAGGCACGACTCACCCATCCCCCACCCCCCACCTTGTCACATTTCCAGAAACACAATCAGGTGCGACTGCAACATGTTTGCAGAAGCAACTGCGACCCCGACTGGTCTGTTTACATTGTTTACACATAATAAGTCAGCCCCCCATTTTCGCTTTTCACTCAGTGGCAGTAGCTTTTACATAAAACTACTCTTGGCTTTGCAAACTTTGTATACGGAGCAGATGAGGCAGGACACCACCCAAACACAACCCTGCGGAAACTGCGGTGGGTTTTGTCTCAGCTGTGATATGTCTGCCTTCACCATCACACTTTCGCTGGTGTTTCTTAAAGAAGTGGCATTTCTGCGGGTCAGCGAAGACCCGGACCGAGCGCTTGGCTGCCTTCACACGGTTTGATTTCTCATCAAGACTTGCTCTCAGATCGAGGGCTAAGTTGTCTAAACCTTGATCATTGTAGGTTTGCAGTGGACAAAAAGGCCTGTCAGACCTTGTCATTTCTAGCGGTGGTGTTGAGGTATCATGCATCACTCATTCATGCTAGTATCTTATGACAGGTTTGTTATCATGATGGTCTGGTTAGCAGAATAGCTGGGATTCTGCGAGTGTGCACGTGAGTGTGCGTGTGTGTGTGTGTGTGTGCGTGTGTGTATGTTGAGGCAGTGCGGAGCAGGACTGTGCTAATTACTTCTTTGTTTTAACACTTTTGCACATACAGCCTGGGGATTAATTCCTCGCACCAGATGAGACCAGTGTCATTCACAATGTGAAGGCACATAAATAGCCTGGGCGTCTGATTTGAGGAGAAGCAGCATCTGCAGGAGTGCAACTTCTGAAAATCTAGGCTTTTTCTTTTCTTAACATTGACAAGCGAGGCCCAGCAAATTATTGTGCTTGGAAAAAGGTTTGTATGAGGGGAAAAGTTGCCGCTGAGGAACTGGGTTGTCAGGTACTGCGTTGTCAGCCCCGGATTTTTACGTATTTTCATGTTCTGACTCCGAATCCTACATGTGATTATCATGATATCGTCCAGCCTCTTGCAGGTTGGCAGCACGGCGCTGAAAATACCCGAGCGTTTGAGTCATATATCTAAGTCGTTAACGGTGCTGTGTGATAGTCGGTGCTCAGGACAAGCAGACCCTGTGTGCACTGCAGGATAAACAATAGAGCGTAGATGATGCATATCCCCTTACAAATGCACGTACAGTGTTCAGTCATTGTGCACTCGGGTAGGCCGAATCCGGGCTGCACAAGCTAAGCATTGAAAAGGGTCTGCCACTGGACTTGTTTTTCTTGTCTTTTCTTTTTAGTGATCAGATC
Source organism: Fistularia commersonii (assembly GCF_037954325.1). Taxonomy (NCBI): domain Eukaryota; kingdom Metazoa; phylum Chordata; class Actinopteri; order Syngnathiformes; family Fistulariidae; genus Fistularia; species Fistularia commersonii. Next base: position 14,903,535 of record NC_141303.1, on the reverse strand, counting down.
GAGTGATTTAGGGAATTAATTACATGCGATTAGCATTGCAGTTAATCAGACGGAGGGCCATCAGAGGTCACGACCAGGATAATGCCACATTCACGGGGAATTTTGGAAGACAGCGAGCCGGATGTTGTTTTGGCGGACGGCAACAGGATGGCAGAGATGGGAGAGGCTGTCAATGGCGACAGCAGATGGTCAGAAAAGGGAGGAAACGGGAGAAAACGGGGGCGACCCGGTGAGAGAGAAGCTAACAATTCACCATGCAATTTTGAAACGAATGAGGATTTCGGAGGGAATTTACGCTTGCAGTTAATTGTAAGCTTGGTTCTGAAAACCACATGCCTCACCAGAATAACCATGCATAATAAAAGGCATGGAATATTTCCACTCACCGTTTTTTTTTTCTAGGCTTTGTCAGGCATGGTAACTCAGTTTGAGCTGGACTTTCCTTGAAGTATCTGGTTGTGTTTCTCGGTGGAATCCCATTACCTGCGTGACACTGTGCAGTTTCGAGGAATAGTTTTGTCTGTTTCTTCCTTATTCATGTTCTTTGACATGTACCACTATTTCTTGAAGACAAGCTTCAGATACACGACACAAATCCAGCGTATTCCAAGCTTTCTCCTTCATTACAGATTTCTCCTTTATTTGAATTTTCCTGAATGACTTGTCAACAAAGCCTTGCTGTCATATCTGGCATTTTTAACAAAATGGTCTCCTGCTGTCTAGGTTTGTCTTTGAACTTTAAAGTGTCTATTCACTCGTCCAGTTTCCCCCCAAAAATGTAATTTAACCTTGTAGTAATTCATGAATGGATATCAACTTCCCCAGTTACAAGTTGTAACATCAAATTTTTATATTTGAATATCACTGACTGCAGAAGTGATTCCCTTTTATTTGTTTCAACCTTCGTCTGAGTAATTCTCCAGCCCATATCTGGTCACAATGCCATCAGCGAGAGTCCACTGGAGGCCGGATCAGGACGTCCGTGGTGACATTCTCACCATCCTTCAATTACATCTCAGCCTGTGGAGTCAGACACATCCTGACTTCCAAGTTAGATTTTATTTCCCCGGCTCCAAATCCCAAGCCAGTTATCTGCTAACACTTTCCACATGGAGCAGGTCTGGCCCACCGCTCTTCTGTAGGTGATCTACAGAAACCCAATGTTCCTCCCGGGAGCCAGCACTTGGCGACAGCAGTGAGGAAGCACTGCCTTTTTTTCGGCGAAACCTTGGCGAGATCTCAGCACAATGCAGACGTCCCTCTGCCTCGACCAGGAGAACCAGAGCAGGGGTGTAAGATAATCATAGCGCTAACAGTTACATGGTAATAGCTGACATGATGCAAGAATAGCTGTAATATTCTTTTAAAAAAATTACAAAGGTGAAACATAATATTTATCATGATCTTATTATTTGAAGACAAAATACGAAAAAGATGAATGAGCAACAAGTGCTGTCTTTCTTCAGTGCGGAGTGTTTTGATAGCCTATCAGCTGATAGCAGTCGATGTGACTCGCTTGTTCCCCTCCATGGAGAACAAAGCTCGCGAGGACAGAACAAGACTGACTAAAAGCTTGGTCAGATCTGTTAAGATAAACCCTGCTGATTTTTCATAACATGTCTTAATCTCTCCAAGTCCGAACCGTTCTGTCCAAACTGATGCTGCTGCCTGTATTTTTAGGTACGCATGAGGTAGCAATGTCAGGGTTAGCAACTAACCTGGCCAGAGATTCCAAAAAATAATCACTATCAGTTGCCTCTCAAAATCCTCGCGTAAGCAATAGTGATCCGTCTAGAAAAACATGATGTCATGTTGCGCTCTTGGTTTGGTGCCATGAATTACACAAGCACAAAGAGACGAGACGCCTCGTCCCGAGCAGCTCCTCTGATTAGGGTGGAGGTTGACCATCGTCACGCAGTCATTTTAGTCAACGTGAACACTCCGTGGCCTGCTGTCATGCTATGGAGTTGGTGTTACACTGATGCTCTCTGATCACGGTTGCCTCTGTAGGTCTACAGGGTCTCTCTCTTTTTTTTTTTTTTTTTTTTTTTTTAAGAGAAATATCTGAGGCTCCTATTCCCTCAGGTTCGGGGATTCCTGCAGGTCTTCCTCGGCTCCAGGAAGAAATCTGTCACTACAGGTTGATGATACCGGCCCATAGCATTTGTGGAACCACTGAGAACCCATCACCACCACCACCACCACCTTCACCAACTCCTGATTCACTCAACCACAACTAAGTGGGTCACAAACACCATTTGATTTATTTCCAGTGGATGTTTCTTGTAGTACTTACCTACTCAATCTGAAGTACTCGCTATTTATTAGCAGGAAGTCTGGATCCAGCTTCCCTCCTCTGGGATGCAATCGCAGTCTGTAAGCCCCCCCCCCCCCCCCCCACCACCAAACAGGAAGCAGGAAGCAGTAAGGAAGTGTGTGTTGCGTGCAGATTGTGGGTTTTCCTGTGGTTGAGGTGGAAAGTCTTGTTTTCAGAAAGATCAAACTTTATTTTACAGCATATTTCCAGGTTAGGGGGTTCTTTACCACCAGCAGTACCGTGGATTCTATTGTTGCACCCTCCCTCGGAGTTGTGTGTCCTCGCCGCAGCGCTTGATGTGTGTGCGCAAAAAAATATTCATTACAATTTATGAGCGCTGAAAGTGAAGTCTTCCAGCGTCCTTACCAGCAGTGCAAAACAGTCCAAACACATGCAGGGCGTCCATCGGGGACCCGAGATTGTCCATGAGTTGGATGAGAGGGTGGATGGTTGGATGTCTCTGTGTGGCCCTGTGATTGATCTGGTTTGAACCTCAATTCTCAGGCAATCACTCGAATGAATGTTCCCTGTGGATAGATAGTTAATGCGTGCCATCACGTATGCTTTTAATTTGGAAGTATTGTCACAATAATGCTTCACTTTTCCTAAAGCAGCAGAATAAAAAGACGCTTGCGTTGTTTCACATCTAATCTTTCAGCAATAGACCTGTTGACAGCTGACCTTTAGTTGTATCTGATGAGGTTGAACATGCATTTATAATACGAGCCATTACCAATCTTCAGAGCAGAATCCGTTCAATCGGGATATTATTCTTATCACTTTTCCATCGGGGTCAGTTTGTTGAATGGATGTGACTCAAACGGTTCTGACCAACAACCTGGTGAACCAGAATTGAGAAGCTTCCTGAACCGGATTTGAATTGTACTTCTGGAAGTGCCGGGGAATGGACATTGAATTCAAATATGCACATCTCCTCCTGCAGCTGGGTGCAGAGAACTTTGGCCCAAAGTGTTGTGCTTTGTTTTCCGCAGACTTTTGTCCGACACGCGCGGCAACTCAGGTTCTCCCCAAAGGCCCGAACCAGGACCTGGGGAGATGTAGATGCTCAGCTCCAGCCACCAAAGCAGCTATGCAACAGATCAGAAAAAGCTTCTCGTTTTAATCAAAAGCTGAGTTGCTTTGAAGAAATCATAGATAATTGAGTTTATAGTAATATATGATCCATCCAGGATGGGCGGATCAATGGGATGATGGACACATTTGCTTGGAAATGGCTGACACGGCGAATCGTTTGTCACTATTAGTTTGAAGATTAGCTTCAGTTTGACCGAGAAGTCGATGAATCAAGTGCCGTGCTCCACGGTGATATATGTTGTGATGCCGTAGCACTTGAGAAAGCTCTGTAATCAATTAATCCGTCATAAATTACGTCTGAAGCAGGCAAGCGGCCTCATCTGTTTCGACTTATTCACTAAGATATGTGAGAAATCACAGACGTCGGGAAGGAGCTCCATGTTCCCGTTGTCACATGTCCCTCTGTCTGGGTTCTTCTCAACACGTCCTCTTACCCTCCTGGATGTGAACAGACTTCGGAAAAAGAAACCCTCTAATTTGCTCAGTGAAGTGACGCAGAAGCAGTTGGTCGTCTGTGAAATGCCGCTGGTTTTATTTCCAGCGGCGGATGGTCCTCTGACATTTTGATGGCGCAGGTGCTTTTCTGTCACGTGTTCGAGTGTCACAGGAAGAAGTCGTGTAGGTGTGATGGAGAGATGGGGCACGTCCACTCAACTCTTTAAGAGACGCGGCCCATGTCATTCCAGGTTGGCTAATTCTAAAACCCATGCTATTGCTATCTCTCACATGTAGTTATCTCAGATGAAATCCGGTCCGTCCAGAAGCGCAGGGACTCCAGGGAACGTTCTGGAAATCAGCAGAATGACAAAATGCCATTGGGATGGTTGAGGAGCAGAGGCGATACGGACTGTACCCAAATATCTCAGCATGCCTCGCCGTGGCTCCCGTTAGAATGTGGAACCTTCATTCATTCATCATGTGTGCCCTGATCCCAGTTGTGATTGGTTCAGAGGCAGGATCACCCTGGAGGGGTCAGCAGGCCATCGCAGAGACAATCATTCACTCACCCATTTACCCTGCTGTAGGGTCTCCAATAACCTCCTGCATGTGTTTGGACTGTGGGAAGAACCCTGAGGAGCTCCACGCAGGGAATCCAGCCAGGGACCTTTTTGCCGCACGGTGTATGTATGGTGCACCATACTAACCTTACTAACATCTAAAACAAGGAAAGCACAGGGAATAATACACTTCTTTGCTTTGGCTGCTGTGGATTACTGATGAAGACTATTGATGGTGTCCTCAGCTGTGGTGTTGTGTGACTTTGACTTTGAGAGGTGAACATCTGCCTGTTGGCTGTAGCTGGTGATACTGGAAGTATGTATGGCAGCGGGGGGGAGGCCTGGCTTATGGATCTGCTGGCCTCAGCTACAACTACAATAAACACACATTTATCTTGTGGTGGCATTGTCTCGTTGTGTGTTTGCACCCCCCCCCCCCCAATTACGTCACATGGCCTGCCAGGTTAGCTTCGTCACCACGGCAATGGCAAGGCTGTGACGAGTTCTGGCTGTTTTGTGCATCATCTGCATTATTGGTGGAGTTTCGCCGGAGTTTTTGCAACTAGGCGTCGGATGCTCAGATGTTCTGGCGTTACATAATGGGAGTCTTCAGGACCAAATGCAGACTCCATTTCTGCTCCCCTCGCGTGTTTGCAGGTCCTCATGGGAGGCTTTGGGACCAAATCAGACATCAAGGCAGGGTAACTTGCTGTGCAAGTTTGGTTGCTGGATATTCAAAATTCCCTTCATTTAGCTCTTGTGCCCCCCCCCCCCCTTTACTTTTTTATTCACACATTTGAAGAAATCTATCCATTTTTGTGCAACTCAGTAATTGCACTTTATTCCCCCCTGAAGGCACTCAAAGGCCCACCAGCCTCTGACGTGTCTTCTGTGTTATCACCTCTGCTGCAGCCGACGGCTGGCGGAGGCCCAAGTGATCCTCCTCGGCCTTTCCGTCCACGTCGTGCCCGTGGCCGAATGCATCGCCCTACCAGCAGCATGAAAATCACAATGACCAGGTTTTGTTTTGTTATTTTTTCGAGCCGCTGACACAAACACACCAGTCATTTTCCTCAACTCACACTCCGTCATAGCCTGCTAAGCAGGCCTGTGAGGGCCGTTTCCCCCTATTAAACACCATTTAATGAGAACAAAACGATATGCCGCTGGATTTCCCGCTCCCGGGTCGAGGAGGTTCAGCTTCTTTATTCATGGCTGATGCAGCAGCTCAATAAATACCGCAATACTCGCTGACAGATTCTTAACTTGCAGCTGTTTCCTAACTTTATGTGGCTTTTTCATTAACGTCTTTATTATTTCTGTAATTTCCTGTTGGATATTTTTTCCCAGTGTTTCCAGGTGTTTTTAATGCACCTTCTGCCGTGGCAGGTGAAATCCGTCTGCTGAGACTGTCTCTGGGCTCCAATTGAAGCCTTTTCCAAGTTTCTAGATATAAAAGTCTGTCTGACTCTGCAGCTCGCTGGGATTTGCTGTGTGTTGTCTGAATTGCCCCTCAGCGTGCAGGAGATTGCTCCGGTATTTTACTTTCCATGATTATTGTTTGTGTTATTCACGGAGGAGATGAGTCGAAGCGGCCCGCTGTCCCGTCCGGCCGGCGTTTAATCGTCTCGGGGTCGTAACTCATGCTGGCCGCAGCACTCCATTGGCTTCTGCCTGCTCAGGAGAAGGATGGCGGTAAGACTGGACATATTTATCACCTTGTTTCTGCGGCCTCCCCTCTCCCGAGGAGGGATGGAGATGTGCTCCAGGGGAGGTGCAGCCACGTGCCGAGGTCTGGCCGCCATCCACGCGCACCAGTGTTTACCAGCTGAGCCCAGCTGAACTCCTCTTTTCCCCCCAGATTGCAAAACGTGAGGCAAATTCCTTGAGGGGAAAAAGAACGAATCCCCAAAGATAATAACTGCAGCAGTAATGGATAGCACGTACGAACAGACTAATCCAGAAATACTCCAGGAAAAAAAACACTAACGGCATCTAAAGCTGATCTCCAATCAGCACAAACATCAACCACCACCAAGGACCAACCCAACAAGATGCCCAAGGGAGCCAACTTTAAAATGACGGTACATTGTTCATGTCTTTTTTTCCATGAATATTTCAATAAAAGTTAATGTAAAGCTAATGGAGGGACCAGCCTGTATCCGCCAGGCTTCCATACCTGCAAGGCCAATCTCGCTCACCCAGCGATGGTGGTTTGGGGTTCGGCGTCTTCGCCCGACAGCACTCTTGCCTCCAGACAGGAGCCGGGAGTCGAACCGCTAACCTCCTGCTCTGTTACTGAACAAACCAGGCCCGGTTAAGGTTTATTACCTCTTAGTTTTATCACTGATGGGTGTTCCATTGGCGGTGTGCGGGGAGCGTCTGAAATCTAATCCAGGGTTAAAGTTAAACAAAAACAAAGTGGACTAAATGTGTTCATATTTTGCAGCCGTTGATGAAATATTCAGCAGGAAATTAAGCCGTTTTGATAAACCCATTTAACAATTAATAGACATTAAAATTATTCATTGTTACAGCCCCTCCCTTCCCCCTGGTACTGGGGCTAAACCGAATAATTAATTATTAGAGCCTTACGGAACACCGCAGATGAAAATTGTAATTAATTTAGCCGTTCAAGTTTCTTACCAGAAAAGCAGATCGTAGCAGAGCATTGCCTCCGTTGTTTAAAACGGTTGCTTTTAAAATGAAAACAATTGCAATTGCGCGTCTTTATTATCTTCCAGGTAGCAAGACGATCCTCACAGATACACACCTTGTCAAAACACGTCAAAGCCCCCTCAGAGATTCCAAGTGCATGACGTTTTGTGCGGCAGCGCTGTTTGCATCGCTGTTTAGGCCGTGAAATACATCAGATAATTGACTCCTGCCTCAAAGCCAGGCTCTTAAATTAAAGCCGTCGATGCTGCAGAAAACGTCGCTTTACTCGGGAGGCAATTAATTTTCCGGGAAGGGTGGATCGATAGATGCAAAGACCCACTGGAAAAGCTTCCCTAAGCAGACCTGGGTATCCCCTTTGCAGGTTCTCTGCGTGTGTCATAGTTTCAGGGTTCCTGCCGGTCATGGAATCCCTGGAATGCAGATGGGATTTTTGAGGTTGTCGTGCAGATGAGGGAGGTCAGGTAACCTGAAAGAGCATCTTTGGGCACTTTAGAATGTGAAGGGCTTTTACCATCTGAGAAGAATGATTTCTCAGGGTGGACACCAGGCTGGTGCTCGCAGGCTTCACATCTGACATACCAGAATACCAAGCTCTGGACAGAGGAAGTCAATCACACAAACTTTACAACGCTAATAACACTGCTCATGGTGTTCTATGAGCGGTGACTATGCTCCACCTGGTTGGTCCACCTAGTGGACTGGAGCCAAAATGGCGGCGTGCCGATCCATGGCTTCTCATCTCAGTTCAGATGAACCCTGTTGAGGAGACAATTGAATTTCTCTATAGTTTAACATCCACTGCAGTTTGTCTTCAGACCGGCCCTCTCACGCGGTGGACGGACTCAAATCCTTCTGACTGGTTCGTAGACGCAGCTTTCTCAGTGGTCTCCGGGGATGGCGTTCTCCCTCCGAGTGTGTTTTATTTCCGTGCAGTGTCGAGCAGGCATGGAGAATCCTGGCTGCTGCCCCCGGCCACCGTGGGATTGGTGGAAGAGTCATGGAGTTAACTCTCGGGTCACAGCGCCGGTGGAAAGGCGGGAAGCACCTGTACTTCATAATCTCCCCCTCTCTCCGTCTCGCTCCCTTGCTCCCTCCCTCCATCAAACACACATTCCTCCTCTGTGATTTGGCCTCTCTTATCTATCTTTTCTCTCTTTCCTCTTGTTCTAAAACAAGCAATGTATTGTGTGTGTTCACCAGAGCAGCCCGCCCCTCAAAGATTGTGTGTGTGTGTTTGTGTGTGTATGTATGGTGTGTGTGTGTGTTTGTCCCAGCCAGCCTGTCAGACCATGTTAATCCCCTCAGAGGGCCTGGTTCACCTCCTCCTCCTTTTGCTCCTCAGCCCCTCCTTCCCCTCATTCGCCCGGCCCCGGCTGATTCGCTGCCCTGGCCGCCTGTCACTGCCTTGTGGGCCAATCGGGCGGGTGCTAACCCCCCGTTGACCTCGCAGGATCAGACGGCGGTCCTGGGCCGTGAGCGCTCGCTCCCGGTTCCCGTGGTGCTTTGCGGCAGATCAATGTCTTAGCTGCGTCCTGGGAGGAGGTGGAAGGTGGGGGCGGGGCGGAGGTGTATCTTCACCAAGAGTGAATCTTATTGTTCCCTTCCTGGGGGCTGGGCCCGGCCCAGGTCCGGGGGAGGCGACACTTGGGCCAGGGGCTAAGTGGAAAGTCCAAACACCTCTTGCTCCGAGTTATTCTCTATCTTCACTTTTTTCTCAGTGAATCCTCTTGCTGGCTCGCAGGAAAAAAAAAACAAAAAACGGCCAATACGCGGAAATCAGCGGCGCAGAGTGAGATGAATATGATGAGCGTCTGGGCTTGTCACGTTCTCTGCCAAGTAATTCAAAGGAAAAGCACAGTGATTTGTCTCCTCATGCGCTTTTCAGCGTTACTCATTGGTTATTATTGGCTTGATGCATATTTGGGTCTGATCGGATGATCGATGGCCCTTGACTCGGTCGGAGAAGCAGGGTTTATTTTTTTGGGGGGAGATTAGATTATCGGTCAAACAAACCCACGCGGCGCGTTTCGCGTGTTGGAGTCGCAGTCTGGTCTTCTAGAAAGCCGGCGCCACAAAAACTGCGCGCAATGAAGTCCCACCTTTTCCAGGGTTTCTTAGAAAAAGATTAACCAGTGTGTCTGAGTCAGTGGTATGTGCACTGATTCCACACTGTGCAGTTTAATCCCTGTGTGTGTGTAAATAACAAGAACTCATTTTCAGCCCGCTGTGTGATATGGTGTCCACCATGATTGATTTGCGTAGGGGAGGGGCTTCGGTCTGACTGCTCTCTTGGGTATCTCAATGGATATTGCCATTTGGGCAGAACTGTGTGCAGTCAAGGCATGTCTGACTGCAACTGTGATATTGCACAGTAACCCATGAGCATTCACACCTTCTCGTGATGGTGAATGGTCGCCCTTGGGATTGGGGGTGGGGTGAGGCGTGTGGCACAGCGGGCCCCGGGGGAGCTTGGGGCGAAAATGAAACCTCTGTATTGAAAATTAGCCGCAAATGAAGGTAGAACGCTGAATCTGCGGACCAGTATTGCTAGCGGACGGCCGGTCTGCCGCCTCCTGTGTTTCCATGAAACGATCAATGCCGTCTTTATGTCTCGCCTTGTATCCTGTTAATGACGGCATTAATGTTAATGATATCATCCCCCCCTCCCGATGATTAATTGGTTTCCTGTCCTGGATTGTCGAGCCGGAGCCCGTATTATCTCAAGTTTGCAAAGCAGCACAAATAAATGACTGCCGGACAAGAGGACGTCATGCTCAATCAGTTTTTGGGTAATTGAGCAATAAAGGGCTAAATAAACAGCATCGGGGGAGGGAACGTAAACTTTTATTTAGCCTTTGGCCAGAGGATAGGGCGGACATTGTCATTGTTCACTGAGGGGATAGGAGACCAGCGAGCAAACAACAAGCCCCGTCTCGGCAGGGGCTGACCGCCCCACTATGTAAACCTTCACAAACATACGACGATCAGAAACACCAACTGACGTGGACGACCCAAAGGTGGAACCGCTCTGGTTTTTCCTTTGACTGCAGTTTGCGTGAAACCAAAAGTTCCGGTCGCTCACCAAGGTTCTGCCTGGACCTTCTGGCTACTCGCCGGTTGTCCGTGCAGAACAGGCCGATCATAGATCTAGCTGCGCCCCTTCACTCGACAGCCCTGTCCCTCGGTGAACCCCGCTGCTGGTTTCCATTAGCCCCCCTCCCCGGGTGGAGCCGCTCCCAGTTCCCGCCCTGACCCCCCCGCCCACCCAGTTGGATGCTGTGAAGATCTTGAACAGAAGTGGAGCAGCGGCGTGCCGGTGAGCTCAGCGTGCCGGGGACTTTCCTCCTCGCTGCTCCACCCAGCCCTATTTGTTGGTCTTCACTCCCCCGGCCCTGTTTCATAAGAGGCTCTGCGAGAGGACAGGATACACACACACCTTGTGTGAACACACACTTGGTTGGAGGTTCTGGATGTCTGAGCTGGCAGCTGCAAAAGGAACCGGCTGTGGACGTTCTCTTCTGGATGGGACTGTGTGACCAAATTCATTCTTCGGTTATTATTCAGTTCTCCTTCTGCCTGTGGCAGAAGTTCAGACCCCATCCTGCAGATTTGGAGCCATTTCTTACTGCCGTTTAAGCCCTTCCTTGTTGATTGTGGGGGATTTGTGTGCAGGAAAGAATTCAGGATTCGGGTGTTTTTTAACGCGTGTCCAGGGAAAGAGAAGGCGGAGAAGAGCTTTTTAGGCGGTTTATGGTAATAATTGTTTGTCAGTTTCCATAGGTGTTATTGTGAGTGAGTGTTTGTGTGTGTGTGTGTGTTTGTGTGGGAGTGTGTGCGCATGCATACTCACCGTTGCAGTGTTTTCCTCGGTTAGTTGTTTGTCTAGTGAGGCCGACTGATGCCAGTGGAAGAGTTTCTTCTCTGGTGTTGTTTGTGGCACCACATTGCACCAGTGATACCGGGCAATTTCACCAACCAGAGGAAAACTCTGCGACTGACTGGAATGTCCTGGATCAGTAAATCCTGTAAATGTGGAAATTAAGCTCCAACCAGGACGCCTCCATCTCCGCATGCGCCACTTGGTGGAGGCCCGGCGGTGATGTCATCTGCCAATTTGAATGCCTGCGGCGTCAGTCACGTTTGCAGCTCTGGGGTGTCTGTGGCTCCCAGCGAAATGCTGCAGCTCTGGGCATCTTGGGAGTCGCAAACGACCATCTTTATATATAAGAAAAACTGAGAAATACCTCAAAACGTGCCTTTGGTTTACAAGGGGGCCATTTATGACAGTGGAGCAGTGGTCCACCAGCGAGTGTGAACATCTGTCCGCAGAGGAATCTCATTTTGGTCTCATGGCCTCACAGCACAACATCAGAAGCATTTGCAATAGTATCTTTAATCCTGGTAAAATGCAATCAGTCACATGGATCAAATCTACAACACATCCATGAATGATTCAGAAAAGATCTTCAGATCATCAAGACTTTACTACAGCAACTTTACCAGTACAGCAACACAATGGATACAGTTCTGGCAAAGTAACCTTTAGTTTCACAAAACGGTCAGGCAATGGAGGAGAAATGACCATGAGCTTATTTAAAGCCCCGGGAAACCCAAAGTTCTTGTAACGTTTCAGATAAATGAAGTGCTATCAAGATGGAGAAGTGAAAAATATAAAAAGAATATCAACATTTTCAATCTTTTTTCAATTTCATATTCGTTAAAGTACACCTTCTTAAAGTTGATTTGATCGGATGAAGAATGGAAGCTAATGCGTTCTGTAGTTTGTGTCCCCAGTGGTCACCTGAGAGCAGGGCGGGGCCTCCTGGGCCTAGACAGTGCAACACGACACCCGCCCTCGCTAGTTTCCATAGCGACGCTCTGTTGCCGACAGTGTTGGATTGCATCTACAGGTCGGCGGTTAGTCTGAGGCGGACCAGGTCCATGAGATGGTTGAACTTCGGTAGAAGTGAAAGGATTGTAGGACAGAATGTGCTTTGTGCACTAAGTAGAGGAGCTATGAGAAGGAAGGCTATGGAGTAACAATCACTTGTGCATTAATTCCTCCTGTCCTCTGGAGAGGGAAATAACTGGCCTCTAATGTACTTCCTGCATGATATTGGACTCTGGGGAACCTAGAGATACACAACCATTCACCCTCTCATTCACACGTCTGGACAAGGTCGGGTCTTCATGAACCTCAACTATGTGCTCGGACTGCGGGAGGAACCCGGAGAACCCTGAGGAACCCCACACAGACACAGAAAGGCCTCCTGCGGGAATCCAAGCAGGGACTCCTGCCCAGTAAATGAAGTCATAAATGAATGAATGGCCTCTTAAGCACTAAAAGCAAATTTCTTTGCAACATTTAAAGCAAACACCTTCCTGCTCGTCAGGCTTTGTGAACTGACGAGATTATTACTCGTGTAACAAGGCGGTGAGCCGTCACAGCGGCGTGACTGTGGTCTCCATATGGATGTCAGGTGGTCATAACCTTAACCATAACCTCTAACCAATGTGTTTGTTTGGGAAGGTGTTACGTGACACATGACAATCAGCTCACCTGCTAACGTCCCGACATCCTGTGTTGTTGTCATAGCAACTTGTAGCGAACGACAGTTGCCTTCACAATGGTTGTTATTGATGGGTGTGATGAAGGCCGACGCCGGCTCTCAGACCGTGAACGGCGAACTGTTGCAGGAAGGCTTTGTTACGGCAGATCCTCCTCATGAGGCCGGAGCTGGGTGAGCTCGGCATTTCTCCGCAAACTAATGAAAAGAACAGATTCTTGGAAACTGCTGACATGATTTGGGCGTCGGGCGTGTGAGAGTGTGTGTCTCATTCGTGTTCGGTGGCCTGTTGAATTGGATTTCCTGCCTCCTAAATTGGTCTGACAGCTGTAACTAAATTATTTTCCAGGATTTGTCTGAAGGCCTGCAATAGCTTGCACGTCACGTGACCCGCTCAGATGACCGGCTGCCTTCGGATCTGTGTTTTATTTTGACCAGATTGTGAGTCCGTAGCTGGCGGAGCTGTCTTCGGCCCTTTCTGTCTGCATGCCCAAATGTCCTTTGGCAAGACACCGGACCACTCAACTGTTCCTGACGGTTCGCTCAGTGTGTGAACGGGGGAAGGTGATCCAGGCTGAAGTACCTTGGAGCTGCAAGGTGATGGAGTGAGTCCAGCTGAGGATCTCATGGTTCCAGTTATCAGACACCTCTTAAGTTGGTGCCGAGCTGTGATGAGTCCTCCTTAAACTAGTTTAATTGGTTAATTCGACGCCGCCCAGGTGGGAATCCTGTCTGTACAGAACATTCAATGCGACCTGCAGGACCTTGGAGGTCGCTGTCTGTGGAGAAGCAGGAATTCAGACGGCTGTAGAAGGAAAACCAGACTTTGTGCCACTTTCATGTTTTTTTGGGGGGATGTTTTGTTCCCTATAAGATCATTCTGTTGTATTAACCTGTGTGTTTTTTAAACCTGTGTGGTTGATTTAAAATCCACCTTATTGATCTGTTCACCCCTCGAACCTGCGTCCACAATGAACGGCTGAAGACCAGGTCTGCAGGCGTACAGAATCTCCCAATCAAAAAACTCGACTGTCCTTTTTTTTTAACATCCTTATGTGCGTGCGTGTGTGTGCGTTCGTGCGTGTGTGTGTGCCAAGCAAAAATGTAAATCATATTTATGCTATCAAGTGACTGATTGTGAATACATAATGGTGTGCTTCCCGCGGGGAGCCTGTGCATGCTTACAAACGCTGCATTTGCTAATTAATGGTGCTGTGTCACGCCCAGCTGGGCTCGGACGTGACCTTCAGGCCGACCCCACGTTTTATGCTGTTCTTGAGCACGAGTCGCCTCCTTTGGTCGCCATCCGTACAACCAACTCGCACGCGTTGACTCGTTAAGTTCGGTCATAAAAGTTCCTTTTCCCTTATAAACATGTGATTATTGTCCAGCTGTGTTCCACTTCATGACAAGTTTTGCTCTTCAAAATCCCCATGGAGAAGAAAAACAAGGTCTCTGTCTGGTAAATGCGAGACTCAAACGCTTCCTGTGGCCTTCTGGGTGTTCTGAGGAATTTTGGGTCAAATCAGTTGGACGAGGACGATTACGGATCCAAATATCCTCTGGCTCTACTTCCTACAGTTTGAGGGTTTCTTCATTCCTGCTGGGTCGACACGCGAGGCCACTGGGAACTGTGACCCAAAAAGCCTGGTTCTCCTTGAGTCTTGTTGGAGAAGTCCATTGTGGCAGATTGCAGGACTAGACTCAGGTTTTCTATGAGATAGAAGACTATCTATCAGTCAGAATGAAAGGAAAGGTGGAGGAGACAGTGGTGAGATGGTCTGCAAGCAGTGACAATGACCAAAAGACAGGAGGCAGAGCTGGAAGTCGCAGGGATGAAGATATTGAGGTTGTCTTTGAGACTGACCAGGATGGATAGGATCAGGAGTGAGTCCATCAGAGGGACTGCATATGATAGATGTTTTACAGAGAAGGTCAGAAAAGCCAGACAGAGATAGTTTAGCCATGTACAGAGGAGGGACAGTGAATATATTGATAGACAGATGCTGGAATTGGGGGTCCAGAGGATGACCGAAGAGAAGGTTTATGGACATGGTGAGAGAGGATATGAAGTTAGTTGGTCTGAGAGAGGAAGATACAGGAAATAGGGTTAGATGGAGAAGGTGGATTTGCTGTGGAGACCCCTGAAGGGAAAAGCCTAAAGGACAAGAAGAAGAAGCAGCAGCAGGACTCGGCTCAGGCTGCTGTTGAAGATATATGGTCTTGGACAGTAAGACGCCGATGTTCTCAAAGTCCTTCAGTGTCCAGAGATACTATGTCTACTGCTGCAGGAAGGTAAAGAAACCAAAATTCAAAGTTGAGGTCCTTCAGATGCCATTGTCCTCCTTCACCCACTCTGTCTACATGCTTTGAGATCTCATCAATAAGCAGTGAGTCACGGGGGCTGCCATGGTGGAAAATGGTCAGTGTAGTCAAACATTGACTGTGTGGGTGCGATTGATGAGTCAGGTTTGTCGTGAAGGGGTTTCTGAAGGTGCTTTTGAAATGGAGGAGGAATCTCGGGACGCGATGACCTTTTTCTTTTGGTAATGAAACGATTAAACAACATTGTTTGTCACTTTGACAGACGTTTCAGCTTGTTCATCACATCTCATCAGGCATCAGCAGCCTTGTACCAGACAGCTGAGGCACGCACGCACAGTAATGTCCTCCCAGCAGTGGCTATCTGCTAGCCTTGAACCTCGCAAGGCCTCTTCATGGGGGCATTGAGGCAGCAGGCAGGTCTGATTTGTGGCCGGCCATCGAATGACTTATGCCTGCCTTCCCACAATGCCTTACTCTCTTGCAGTGACAGGATGGGATGGATGGATGAGGAGGAGGAAGGGCAGGGGTTGGGTTGAACTCACCTGAAACAAAGGGGCTTCTCACAGTGGCTGAGAAGAAGGAGCCCTAGCAGTGATACAGGTGGTTGTTGTTTATCTCTGTTGCCCGGCAGGAAGTCCAGCTGTGATTACCTCCGAGTGTGGTTTTGTAGGGTCTGTCTGGGGTATCAGTCACACGAGGACCAGGGCTGGAGCTGAAATCCATTATAGATGATGATGGTATTGATCAATACGCTGATATCCTTTCAGTTTATGTAGAATCTGTATGGCCTGTGTGTGAGAGGGTGAATGGCTGCATGTCTCTGTGTCCTTGTGATTGGTTGGTCTGAGCCCTGCATCTCATCCAATCACAGCTGGGATAGACTCACGCACCTTGCCACCTTGAGTACAAGATAAGCTGTGTAGAATTTGAATGAATGAGTGTTAAAGATGTTAAACAAGTCACAGGGAGATTGTGCGATTAGATGTTGGCCATCTTTAAATACATGTCCAATATTACATTTCCGAAACTTAAGTGAGTCGCAAAGTGTAAATAAATGTCAGGATGAAACTTGTGTCTGCAAACAGACAGAATGAGCTGGAAACATCGCCCGCAGCCATGTTCTGACGTGACCAATGAGTCCCTGTGGCTGGAGTAGAGTTTGAAAAAAATCTGCACACCAAAAATGCGCCAAAAACAAAGATGATTTATTTTACATCGAACCCAAAAAACTTATTTTCACATTCACGTTTCATCCCATCTCTGGTAAGCATCTGAGGAAGAGCCTATGTTTGCTCGAAACATCATTCGAGAATGATTTTGTTTTTTTCTTTCTTTAATTATCTTTCTGTTCGGAGTGTTTTTGGTGTGCGGATGTTTTTTTCAAACTCGGTCAACTTTTTTTTTCTTTTTTGATTTCGCACTCATCCCTAACTGGGTAGCGGTTGTGCATGTGTTTTTTCTTCTTTTTCAACTCTGTGGCCAGAGTCTTTCCATCCTGATACCGAAGTGTCCTCGGGCAAGACACCCCTGCTGGTCCTGTGTGTGTGTGCGTACACAAACTCCTCATGTTTCCTCCTGTGACCTGCACCTCCCTCTCAGGACGTGCACGAGTGGGAGGATTGTTTCCAGGAACCACATCACATTTGATTATTTCTTTTCCTTCCTCCTCCTCTTTTGTTCTCTAAACGCCACTTCTTCTTCTTCTTCACCCTCCGTCTGCTTTAATCATTCCCCCCATCACCTTGGGATGCGGCCGCCATCTTGGCCCCCGTCACTCTGAGCCTCACATCTACTAGTATGAGAAAGCCGTTGTCCTGCTTGTTGGGACGGGAGTCTTTCTCCACATCCCTCTCCTGTCCCGGGGCTTTTCGGTGCGTCTGATGTTTTCAGATGTCTCTGCTGGGATCCAACGTGGAATGAGAGCCCTCCGCTCCCCCACGTCTGAGGCCAAGAGCCCAGTCCGGCCCACCTTAGACCCAGGCTTATGGTGGAATCCCCTATGTTACTGCAGGTGGGGCTGCAACAATATTGACTCAGGAACCCGGTTCATTTTAGGAGGTGTGTGTGTGTGTGTGTGTGTGTGTATGTGTGTATGTGTGTGTGTGTGTGTTTGAGGAGAATAAGATGACGCACAGCAGCTGGAATCTATTCTGGTTTTCAAACAGCCATCACCCAGAAAGCCCCTCTCCCCCGCTCCCTCTCCTCCCCTTTACTTTAAATCCATCTCCTTTAATGCCAAAGAAAATTCAAATTCAAGAACTCGGCGTCTCCATGGAAACTAGGGTTTAACCTTTTTCTTTTATTTATTTTTTTTCAGGTTTGCCGGTTTGGGTTTTAATGAAGCACAGAAGCGTTAAGTGCAGGAGATATGTGGGTAGTCTTTGAAACTTTTTTTTTGAGATTGTAACTTTATTGAAGCAACTGAGCGCTAGAAGCAGACCTCAGAATTATTAGAATTCTTATTGTTGTTGTTGTTATTAGGAGGCTCTTATTTCCTCAAGGTCATTTCACAGTTACTTGTGGAAGTTGAAGTTTCAAGGAAGTCGGCGTATGGACAAATCACGAAGCTGTATAGCACGCTACATGGCTTAGGACGCTAAGACTGCCTCATGGTCGCCCCTGTCGGGGCCGTGAACCTGTTGCGTTGATGCCGTGGCATATGTGGACGTCCTTGTTCTCCCAAGTTCCGTTGAGCGATGAGGTGATGTTTGGTTTCCACACGTAGCCGGTTTCAACGAGCCCAAAAAGCACGGAGAGGAACGTGGTCCAGACGTGTGAGACCGATTGCTGTTTTTCAAACCGTGGCGATGGTCGGAGAGAATTTTGTGTCCAGAAACAGCTGGCCTACGCCGACGTTCCTGAAGCATCTCCTGAGGTTCGCTGCTGACATCCCTGATGTTTTTTACACATGGGGACCCGGGGTGTCAGCAGGACAGCCAGGTACGGGAGGCATGGAGAAGATGCAGCTGGATGAACTAAAGCCAAAAACATTGATGTCGAATCTTCCTGGTCATCAGTAGAAATATCCCCCTGCTGGGTGCTTACTGAACCACTTTTGAAGAAGGTTAGAAGGACTTCATTCAGTTGGATTAGAAAGCGATCCCAAACTTAACGGTAGGTTAGAAATGAATGTTTTTTAACATTTGAACTCAAAGGCTCGCAACATGTCTTGGATAAATTCGATACGATGTGACTGATGGTTACAGGAGCCACATCGATAGATACCTTATTGATCCGGGGGGAATCCTGGGATCCAGTAGCATAAGGCAAAGCTGTGCACAAAATTTAGCTAGAATTGAGGAAATAAATTTACAAATGTCAAAAAGATAGCCCAAGACGTATGAATATAATGTATGGGATGAAATGTAAACATGGTAAAGAGTTAATGTTTATTTTAGAGCACAGAAGAATATCTAGTGCAACAGTTGGAAGAGTGTGAGGAGTTACTTCAGGGCAGATGAATACCTGGAAACTTAAAAGTTGTGTGTGCGCGTGTATGTGTGTATGTGTGTAGTCATGGACCAGCAGGTTTTGTGCTCAGCTTCAGCTCAGCAGATGATTTACATGCTGGGAAATGTGTCTGGTTAGTTTCCCGAACACCTGATAATCCTCCACCGTCTTACACACACACACACACACACACACACACACAGAGTGCATGCATGTGGGATGATGTAGGATGTGTTGGAAATAGGCTTTCTCCTGTGGGGAAGGAGACAGTGGGTGTGAGAGTGGCCGAAGGATGGTCTGAGGATGGTGTCTGATGGTGCTGGAGCTGGTGACCTCTTGCTTTCTGTATTCCAAATAAAACAAATAGTTGGTCTTTAAATGAGGGAGGGACCTTCCCGGGTCAGCTGAGGAGCACGTGACGAGGTTGCAACGGCGAGGGTTGATAAAAGTGAATCCAGCTGCTAAAAGAAAAGGCACACAGATGAAATCCAAACGGCTCATGGGAAGGGATCTGAAAAGTTCAAGTCCAACTTCTGAGCGGAGTCTGACTTCACCGTCCAGGCACACAGCGTGCAGCTGTAGCGCGCTCTTCCTCCTTCACGCTGGACAGAGGCGGATGGATTTACATCTAGTGATGTAAATCCAATGACTGACGTGGTTTAGTGTGGTTGTCTCCTCCCAGGCGTGCTTCGTCTGGCTGTTCAGATGTTTGAATCAGCCGGGACTTGAGCGCTTCCTCACCGTCTGCTCACACGAATCCCTCGTCTGGCCTCCGTCTCTGCAGAGTCCGCCTCGCCTCCAGGCACGAGATGCTTTTCCACGCCGTTCGGGAATCGGATGCGAGGCCAACTACGTGTACGCTGTTGCCGTGGCAACGCTTCTCCCTCCTAGGTTTTTGTCTTCGTCTTTTGCATCCACTCGTTAAGACTTTGGTGCCAGCAGCCCTGCAGAGGGGATCCTCCAGGCTCGCTGCTCAGAGGCAGCTGGTTAGCGGTCCCTTGCTTTCTCAGGGAAGCGCACACACACACACACACACACACACACACACACACACATACCCACTGACAGCAGAGAGACAAGCACCAGGTGGGAGCTGCCATTTCTGGCCTCCCCTCTCATAGGGGTGCATATGTGACCTTTGACCCGTCAGTGTCAGCCGCTCGGACGCCGGGGCTCGTCCCTCTGTCGTCTCACCTTGTCGACACCTCAGCGAGGAGAGTTACTCGGGCGAGGGTTTACGGATGGCATTCCTGAGCCGGGCTGCTAGAGCACTGTGCAGTGCAGAGGTGTGTGTGTGTATGTGTGTGTGTGTCAGGGAGTGGTAGGTCGTAGATGAAAGGGGCTCAGAGTGTGGGAAGCGTCTCCTCAGGATGACAAACCCCCGTGGGATCGGTTTAATTTAGCCGAGTTGCTCAGACGTTAAAGCCCTGTCCACTGTTACATAACGAATGACTTGGAGATGCATCGGAGGAGGAGAAGTCCACGGAAGCCTGGAGATCAGGAGATTCCATCGGCCAAGGGGTCGGGAATGTGAACATTCTCACAAACAGGAAATTAAATTTGAACAATGACCGTAATTTCTGCTCTGTTGTCATTTCATTTTTGAAGTAACACAGGTAGTTGTAGTATAGTTTCAGAAAAAAACATGAAATTTAGTTTATTTGTGAGGAATCGCCTCAAAAATGTAGAAAATGTTTCCTAAAAATAGTAATACATTACCTGGAGGAAACACTATTACACCAAACGCCGCACCCACTAAAAATAAACAAATAAATCTGTGTGTACATATATAGGCTGCTCTTGTCTAGAAGCCGCAGGCATCCATGTTGTAACATCAGATATTTACACACATTTTTTGGATTTTTAATTTAATACATTTCGGTAACATCCACAAGTATGTACTGGAAATGCTTTTTTTCCTAACAGTGCGTGTAACACGGCTGATAAAAAAAAAAAAAAAAAAGATGAATAATAAATAACACAAGGAGAAGTCCAACCATCCATTTTCTTTCCCCGCTTTGTCCTACTCCAGCTGGTATCTTGGTCTTCCTCCTGATCACTAAAACCATTAAAGTCCTCTTCTATGGTGTCGGAATTGAACAGCCTCAAAATTCACCGTCAAATCATCGTCCCGATGTGACTGGGCTAAATGTTTTGCCGCTGAGAAGCTCCTTAGCCCCAAAAATCCATAAATTAGCTGCTCTGTTTTTTAAGCCGCAGTGTTCAAAGCGTGGGAAAAAAAAGTAGCGGCTTATAGTCCGGAAATGATGGTAGTACTTACTTTCACCCATATCTTTTTCTCTAGTATATAGTGCTGCACAACACAATCAGCATGCGGAACAAAACAAAGCACGCACGCACGCACGCACGCACGCACGCACGCACGCACGCACGCACGCACGCACGCACGCACGCACGCACGCACGCACGCACGCACCCCTGCAGTCCTTCAGCCTCTTCTGGTGAAGGACAGAACTGCAGCTTGCAGGTCGATCATTTACAGAGTGGAACTGGAGGAGAGCTTGGGGTCACACACACACACACACACACACACACACACACAAATACAGACACTCACACACACTCAGTCACCTCCCTCCTCTCCTTCAGGTTTTATCTATCCGATAAGAGCCGTATCTCCTCTGTCGGCCTACTTTGAATGTGCGCGTCATAAATAGTCCAGACCTGCAGGTTTCACTGCAGGTTTCACTCACACATTCCTTGTGTGCGTTTGTGTGTGTGTGCGTGTGTGTGTGTGTGCGCGCACCCCCCCGGCTGATGCCTCCTCCTGGCACGGCCTTGCAGAGAGGATTAGACGCACACAGGCCCTCAGTCCTACATACATAATATAAAGTAATTACAAGGCATTAGGCAATTGGCAGAAATTAAAAGTAGATGCGTGACACGCCGGCGGCAGTGCTACATCAGCTGCTCCCTTTGCACTGTCGCTTGGACTGGGTGACAGGAGCAGGGTGTATTTGGGGCTCTTATTTTGATGACATTTGTGCTTCCTGTCAGTGGAACACAGGAAAAAAAAATGAAACTGCGGGGGGATTACTGGAGCGAAAGCTGCAGGAGGGATGAACCCAACAGTTTGTTCTCGCTTCATTTCCTCCCAAACGCTCAGCGGTTTTTGGACATTTATTTTTACAAGGTGAATGATTTCGAAGTGCGTCAGGTGTGTGAGTGCAGAGGAAAGCAGTTCTGGGCACAGTCAGACTGCAACAGTGATTTAAAGAACCGTTTAGCACTCTACGATGGGATTTATCCGTTTTCTGGCGGTCCGAAGTTATGAGGAAATTATATTTCGGTGTTCTGAAGGCCGAAGCGGTACACAACACGACACACGGGTCAAACTGCTTGGACCAGAGAGGGGGCGGGGCTTCTATTCTGTGAAAAGGCTCCCAGGAAGTCTTCCCTGTAGTCCTTCTCGCCGGTGAAGCAAGAACGCCGGGGACAGTGGGTCTTCAATGTGCAGGTCTGCTAGACCTTCCATTGAAACTCCACTGGATGTGCTTTATTCAGTCAGCATAGTTAAACGTGTGGCCTCCTGTATTGATGTACCGGGAGATCAGCTTTTTTATCACCTCGATGGACGAAAATGGAGACTCCCACCTCCACAGACTTCCTCTATCATTCGTCTGTGACGCCACTTCTCCTGCTCAGGGTTCTCCAGGGCGGGAGGCGGGGCTTAACCTGGAGACGCCTACCTGCCAATCACAGAGTCCACGCACCTCCAGACAGTCCTCGGAAAACCCTCTGTGGGAGGAACTCGGAGAATATGCGTGCTCGGAAAGGCCTAGGATGGCCTCGGGCAGGCTGGCACCTGGCCGCAGGGTCTGGGAGAACCGGGACCCCTCAGCTGGTGGAGCCTGATGATCTGCTCTGAGGTGTGGACTTCACTGGAAAATGTCCAAGTGAAACTCTGGACTCGTGCCAGCGCTCAGGGGAGTGTGTGCGTGTGATTGTGACCTTTGACCCGGAGCCGGGCGAGGTGTGTGGGAGTGCGCCGCGTCCTGAAACTATGCAGGGAAGGGCCGATCCGTTTCCTGTTAGGTTTCACTCGAGCCGTTCCAGCGGCCGAGCGGGGCGACTGCGACCGCTGCGGCGTCTATTATCCGCCTCCAACTGCGAGCCGGTCTTTGTTTGAGCCCGAGTGGACGAGTGTCTCCACAGTAACAGTTACCAATGGTTACGCGGGCTTGAAAACGGCAACCCTCGATGACCCACATTCCAGCAGTAAATCACACATGTATACACACACACACACACTCTCACACACACATGCACATTCCTGACTCCACCCTTTTTCGACTATCAAAACTGGGCTCAGCTGTGTCAAAGCGGAGCAGGACATGAAGAAGAACGGCTTCTCCTGCTTTTAAAAAGGTTTTAAAACGTCGCCGCTGGGCTCCTGTAGCGGGATCCGTCTATTCAATGTCAATCTCTCTGTTGTTGTTATTGTTGTTGTTGTTGTTGCTTTGAAGGGTTTCAGTGTTAGTTCACCTTTAAACGGGATGAATGTTAAAATCTGTTTACCCCTCGAAATGCAGTCAAACCTTTTGCTTTGAATCAGGACACACACACACACACACACACACACACACACACACACACATGCGCAGTGCAGCGCTGAGCCTGTTATCTGTTGCCTCAGGAAGCAGTATGTTTAGGATCCTGAGGTCCAAAGCTTTTCTGCTGGAGTTTTCCGAGGTCTGGACTGAGATCTGGACGTAAGATTATTACAGATATCTGTTTTATATTCTACTGCTTTAAAGGTCTGGAGGACATTGACTGGCAGGCATTTTAATTACAAGCTTTTAAGTGTCCACTAAAAGAAGTGAAAGAATGAAATCCCTGAAGGAAATGTACTCTAAATAATGTAATTATTAATTCATTCATTTGCTCATGATACAGCTTTTCCAGCACTCAGGGCGGCGGTGAGGCTGGAGCCTATCACGGCTGTGATTGGTTGGGAGGAGGGGCTCCTTGGACCAATCACAGGGCAGCTTATGGGGACACACATCCCATTCATCCTTTCATTCATCAATCATAGACACACAACTATTCACCCTTTAGGGCACAAGTTTCAAACTCAAGGCCTGCAGGCTAAATGTGGCCTGTGAGAACATCTTAAAAGGTCTGATTGTCTTCAAATAAA
This sequence comes from Fistularia commersonii, assembly GCF_037954325.1. NCBI lineage: Eukaryota > Metazoa > Chordata > Actinopteri > Syngnathiformes > Fistulariidae > Fistularia > Fistularia commersonii. Next base: position 14,879,943 of record NC_141303.1, on the reverse strand, counting down.
TAAGTCAAACGTTTGCATTGATCATGAACTACATTTCCCACAATTCATGCTGATCATGTAACCTGCCAAGTGGCGGCATCCCGGTATTAGATTTGGAGTATCCACGTCAATGTTATTTTCAACAAGGGGAATTCAGAAATACAAATGATCCCTAAATGTTCAGGAAGAGAAAAGTTGATGCAGATGGGAGGTTTTTGTCAAGACAGATGGGAAGGCATATGTAACATTTGGATTTGAATGTGTCATAAATTCAGAGTTATTTAACATTAAGGAGAAGTTACATTTATTGTGCATTGCACTTAGTTACATTTAGACTGTTATCATTACATGTGTCCCTTTGAGGGCAACCATTATGCTGATGCGGCCCTCGGTGGAAATTAGTTTGACTCTGGTCTCCTGTGACCTGAGAGTGAAGAAATTCTGGTTCCACGTCTCCAACGGCCCTCTGATGCACGGACGTAAGAAACACGAGCAGAGATCAGAGTTAACCCTGCTGCGTGTGTGTGTGTGTGTGTGTGTGTGCGTATGCATTCGTGTGTGCATGCATGCAGGTAGGGTGAAACCCGAGGCCCTGAGTTGCTGTGTCAGCGCTCTCTGACTTCTCGTCCAATCAAAGCGCAGCAGCAAGTGAACACTTAGCTTTTTTGTTTTCCCCAAAGTTGCAGCCCCCCCGCATACGGACGTTCCACTTCTGGTTCCGGTGTGGGAAATGCCATGGAGGGGGGTTGGGGTGGGGGCAAAGAATGTGGGATCTGCACCGGCGTGCACGCCGCTTCCTCCCTGTTGGCGGTGGCCGGGTTAAAGGGGCGGAAACTCAAGTTTGATTCTTACCAACCTCAGTCCACGGTCTCTAAGCATGAAACATGCTCACCAGATGGAAGGAGGTGCCTAAAAAGGGCAGAGCCAGATCCTGTGCAGGCAGCCACAGGGTACCTGGGGGCCACCTGACCCTCCTCGTGGTCCTTTTGGAGAAAACACATTTGTCTCCATCAGGGGTAATGTGGAATTTCAACATGTCTCCAATGGCTGGTGCTCCATGATGTGTTTCCATGTGTAACCAGTCAGAGAACCCGTTCAAAACCTGCTTGAGCACGTTGGAACGGGTGGAGGAGAGCATCAGCTGGGATGAAGGGAACGGTGGAGGCAATGGGCATAGAAACCACTTTGGAGATGCTAAGAAGACAGCAGACAGACATGAAGATGTGGAGATTCCTCTTTGGGAGGATGGAGAACATCGTAGGGACAGCACGTAGTAGATGTTCTGAAGATACAGTCAGGATGAGATGGTTTGGAAGTGGACAGAGGAGAGGTTAATGGATGGAGGGGTGGAGGACAGGTAGATGGTATGAGAAGAGAGGGTTAGATGGAGGCAGGTGATTGGCTGTGGAGAAGTTTGTTAGCATTTAAAGTCTCCCTGCCTTTGAAGATCTGGCTTGTGTTGACTGTGTGTCTGCGCGTGCACGTGCAATCTCCTTATCTAGATCTACCTGCTGACACACACACACACACACACACAAAATACACTGTGTCACTGTTTGGATGCCGTGAAGGTGACAAACATACACACCACTCACACGCATACACACCTACCCCCCACCCCCTAAAATACATGCAGCTTTTGTCCTAACAGTGCTGAAGTAGCTCTAAGACCTGGCACATGTTGACATTGACGCTCTGTCACATGCACTGCTCACACACACACACACATCCTGCCGTCACACTCCATTTGCTCCGGCTCTCCCATGACTGTCGGGTGGAGGACATGGATGACCATGAGAGGCTCCCAGGTGTCCTGCATTGTTCTAACATCTAATTAATTTCCACCTCCTGTCGGTCCTGAAGGTGTGATAGAAGGTCCCGAATGCTTAGATGTTTGCTGCCTTTTTTTCCCCCCTCATGTCTCAAACCCGACGTCCCTCTGTGTTTCTTCCCAGGATCTGGAATTCCATGGCGTGATGCGGTTCTATTTCCAGGACCGGGTGGCCGGTAACTTCGCCACCAAGTGCATCAGGGTGTCTAGCACAGCCACCACGCAGGACGTCATTGAGACGCTGGCTGAGAAGTTCAGACCCGACATGAGGATGCTCTCCTCCCCCAAGTACTCGCTGTACGAGGTCCACGTCAGCGGAGGTGGGTTCCACCGACTGAGCGGGATCCAGGCCTTGGAGGTGGCTGTACTGTGTCCTCAACTCTGTGTGTGTGTGTGCCCCTTTTAGAAGAGCGCCAGCTGGACCTGGACGAGAAGCCGCTGGTTGTTCAGCTGAACTGGAACAAGGACGATCGTGAAGGACGCTTCGTCCTGAAGAACGAGAACGACGTCCTGCCCAAGGTCAGCCCTCACCCGCTCATCCACCACCGCTAAGGTGGAAACCATGCACCTTCAGCTGATCCATCAGGGCTCACTGAGGCAGCGGATGTGGTGAGAAGAACCAGGGGTCTTCTGGAGCAGATCTGAGACACATGTTAAGGTTTTAATAACTTCATTAAGGGGAATGAAATACTGAAGAGTTTATACATAAATGGAGCGACGGTTAGAACCTTCTCACAGCCAGAAGGTCCCTGCTTGGATTCCCACAGGAGGCCTTCCTGTGTGGAGACACCCTACTCGATGTTTTTACAACAATCCAAACACATTAGGAGGGTCAGTGGAGACCCTACATTGTCCAGATGTATGAGTGAGAGCGTGAATGGTTGTGTGTCTCTATACGCTGCCCTGTGATTGGTCCAGAATGAATCCCGCCTCCCTCCAACGACAGCTGGAATAGGCAGCTGCCCACCATGACCCTGCGTGCAGGACCAGTGGTATAAATGAATGAAGAAGTTCATACCAGTGACACACTTAGCAGCTGAATATAAACAGGAGGTGCACCTGGTGATGGAACCAGGTAGATGTTCAACCTCCAGCGAATGGAGAAGCTGAAAGGTCTTCATCTTGTCACTTTTTGTCTCCCTTTTGAAGAAGAGTCAGAGTAATGGGCCAGAGAAGGAGAAGGACGGTGTGATCCAGAACTTCAAGAGGACGCTCTCCAAGAAGGAGAAGAAGAAGGAGAAGAAGCGGGAGAAAGAGTTCCCGCAGGTCTCTGACGGAGATGATCAGACCCTCGGCCGGGAGGACGGGTAATCCCCTCGAACCCTCGCCGTCGGGGTCTGGGTATCGGTCCGCCAGGGCTGAGGTCTTTGTGCCCCGCAGGGAAAACAGCCGCCTGGCCGCGGAGGTCTACAAGGACATGCCCGAGACTAGCTTCACCAGGACCATCTCCAATCCCGAGGTGGTGATGAAGAGGCGGCGCCAGCAGAAACTGGAGAAACGCATGCAGGAGTTCAGACTCCGTCCAGACTCAGGTACCGAGCGCCAGTTTATCTGTTTTATGAAAATAATCCCCGTCCTCCAGATGGAAAATCCTGCAGGTGATTAGAATTTGATTGACAGGATAGCAGCAACCGGGGGGAGGGGCTTGGAGGGGTGACGGCGCCACAGAACAACTGTATATATATTCATGTCATGCCTCTGAATACAAAAGGAGCTGTGTGCATCTGTCTGCGGGAGGGAGGAGGGGATCACAGCATCCCGTCACTGCACCGTTGGTGAGGTGTGTTGCCATGGTAACCAACTCCACATCCCCCCCAGTAGAGAGTGGTGTCCCGTGCTCCCATGAAGCAACTTAGCAAGCACGAGAATCCTGCACACAGTGAACGCGAATTGTCATTTGATGCCCCCAAAATAATAGATTAATTAAACAGTTTGATCTACTGACGGCTCCCTGATGATGTTCCCAAGGTGATTGTATCCATCGACATCCGCCTCATTCACCTGCACAGGAGTTCTGGCTGTGTTACAGGAATGTACCTAATTCCCCCAAACGCAACTAAAACCGCCATTCGACATGCATATGGCACCGGTGGTTCTCCAAGCAGATCAGCAGGGTCTGTGTCCCCGCAGCCCACAGCAGCTTTTACGGGGACTTCCATTACTTAGTGGGACCCATCAAGCACTCATTCAAAGCTGATAAGGCCTGTGGCACGGAGGTACGCTGGTGCAGTGCCGAGAGCCTCCGCCTCACTGCTCGAAGGTCCCTGGTTGGATTGTGTGTGGAGTTTTCCATGTTCTCCCCTGGTGTCTGCGTGGGGTTCCTCAGAGTTCTCTGGGTTCCTGCCACAGTCCAAGCACATGCAGAAGGTTCATGGAGACCCTACATTGTCCAGACGTGCTGCGGAGAGGGTGAATGGTTGTCTCTATATGTGAGCCTGTGATTGACCGGTCCGGTGTCTTGTCCAATCGTAGCCGGGATACCCTCGATACCTCGCGTGCAAGATGAGTGACATAGATCATGGTTGAAAGAATGAACAGTCCTTCTTGGGTAACCGCTCCAACCTCATTGATCCATGAGCGGGGATGCAGACACTTGGTCCTGTGCTCACTGTGAGCGGTGTGGATGAGAATGCTGCGAGGACGGTCCAAAGCAAAAGGACAGGAAACAAATACTGTCTCCATTTGAACTTTTTGGCAAAAAGTATTTTTCAAACATCTGGATCTTTGCAACCAGGATCACCTTTTTGCATTTCTAGTGAATGGTAATTTGTGATTGACCGTGGCGGACTGTGCATTTCTAAGCAAGGCCTTTAGTAGTGCGCCATATAGCAATCCACCCCCCAATAACTGTTTTATGGCGATAAAAAACATCTTATTATGCAGAAATGCAGTGTAAAGAGCCATTCCATGGCAGAGATAACTCGTGTAGCCCTAATAAATACTGTTGGCAGCTAAAACTGCGGCACACATAAACAAGCGACAATAATACCCTCATAAAATTGCAATATTATTTAGTAAAATAGAAACATTTTACTCATCAAGAATTGGTTTATTTTTACACGAAATCCATCCTCCTTTCTGTCCTCAAAAATGGCTTTGACAGTAAATCTGAAACCATATCAATTTCCTCCCTTCCTTCAGCCATCATGGGCTGACAAATTAGCTTTTGTATCAACACAACTATATTTGTGTCGGTGCAGCTCACGACATGCTCCCTGATTATCCGATCAAAGGGTGCGTGACACGCTGACGTTGCCGTAGCCTTCTAAGAGAAGAAACTTTATTGATCCCATAGGGGAAATAATTTTGTCACAGCAGCGTAACAGTTATGTGTCAATAAATATAAATAGAGAGACAAATAGAAAAACCAAAAGACATCCACAAAAAAAGTGGAGAGAACAACTACAGCAACAACATCAAGGATAAGAATAGATAACAGAATGGAGAAAAAAAAAAAAGACTGCAGGGGTAACAACCAAAATAGACAACAAAACTAAAACTAAATGACAACATAAACACAGTGACAATAGCAATGACAACAATAAAATAAATAAGCAAAAATAGGTAGGGTTCGAGTGGGCTGACACCAACAAGGATAAAAAAGACAACATAGTAAGGGCATGAAACATGAATGAATGGGTGAGGTAGTGAATAGGTTGAGGTAGTGAGGTTGTGGAAGCACCGAAGCGCCGCTGGCCAGCCAGAGTTGTGTGCTGTACAGACTGCTGTTATACAGCGTGGAAAGGGTTCAGTTCTGCACTGGGGTGGGATGAACCGTTGGCTAGAGGAGCTGCCCATCAGCCACAGCTCGTGGTGCAAGGGGTGGGAAGGATTGTCCAGGATAACTCCCAGTCATCTTCCCCACTGCCACCAATTGAAGATGGTCCAGGTTCAGTCTCACCGCCGCGTCCTGGCACCGCCCCAACAGCACAGTGTAGCAAAGAAGAGTGTGCTGCCTACCATAGACTGGTAGAAGGTCTTGAGGAACCTGCCACATCTTTTCTGAGGTGCTGGGACAATGAAGGAGGTCTTCCAGAGGTCAGGCAACTTCAGCTACCTCAGAGAGAGGTTGAAGAGGTGCTGGAAGACCCCAGCAAGCTGCCTAGCACACACCTTGAGGACCCAGGAGCTGCTTTTGTCCGGCCCACTGGCTTTGTTCTGCCTCAACCTTCTAGAAGGCCTTGGTGTTGCAACTCAATATCTGTTTGATCGAAGCAAGAGTTTCATCGGCTCTTTTTTTTCGGTAGACTGCCTGTGAATCTGATTCTGCAAGCCTCCAGGCAGATTTCTGAGACTTACAGCCTACCTGGCAATAAATAATGGCAGAAATGTGATTGGTTAAATGCTTCAATATGAAAATGCATGTCTGGAAGCAGCACAGCCAGGGAAAAAGCTATGCAAGGAAGCGGACAAACCATTTGGAATTCTTTAATTATTTAAGTGTTCATGGACAAAATAGAATTAAAATCGGTCTGTGATTCGGATATTTTTTTAGGCCAGCAGAGAAGGCCTTGCAGGCCCTGAAAGCCCACCACAATTATTGTAATGATGCTGTGGTGTGGACCATTCAGGCCACAGGCTGTGATATCCTTTTCTGTCCCTCAGAGGACGATGGGGGATCTACAGAGGAGTGTTTAATAGTTCCTGCTCTGTGTTTTGGGATGTCAACCGCCCCCCTCTGTTTCCCTGCAGGGGGCACTCTGCGTATCTACGCTGACAGTCTGAAGCCCAACATCCCCTACAAGACCATCCTGCTCTCCACCCGCGACACGGCAGACTTTGCGGTGGTGGAGGCGCTGGAGAAGTACGGCCTGGAGAAGGAGAACCCCAGAGAGTACTGCATCGCCTGGGTAACCACACCCTCCGTCCACCACAACCTCTAACCTCCATTTTCCCACTCCATCACCCTCCAATGTTAGGGGTCCCACTCCAAACCATGAAGGGCCATATCTTATTCCACGCTTTTACCTTTGGTTAAAACACACACACACACACACACACACACACAGTGTTGCTGAGATGCTGCTTAGATGTCCGGTCCAAGCGTACCCAACCACTCTGAAGCCCTTTATTCACACTGTGAATAAAAATCTCTCCATGGAGGGCTGGAATGTCCCGAGGTGCTTCAAGGAGTTCTTGAATCCTTGAAATGTCTCGAGGCCTTCAGCCCTGACTGAGAATCTTGCAGAGCCTGCAACAGGTTCTCCCACCTCCAGGCTGACGTCCAAACCCAACAGGCCCCTGTAAGGGCGTACTAATAATCCCGATTGACGGCGGTTTTCAAAGCGGGGGTTGAATTGGAACCGTGTCTCGTGGTGATAGGGAGGGAGGGGGTTGATTCGGCGCAGCTTCACAATCGAGATGTTTGCACAGGCTTCCGCACAGAATAGAATCTGTCAGCTTTCCAGGGCCCGCCGAGCCCTTCTCCTCCTCCCTCCAGCCGCCCTCCGCCGGCGATGGGCCGAAAGGGCGTCTGCCTCCATGTGGGGCTGCGGGCTGCGACTTGTTGTCGTCGGGCGGGCTGTGTTTGGCCAAATTGACACCGATGCATCCTTCTGTTGCTCCTCTCGTCCCGTCAGCGAACGCCTACGACAGCCTCCGTCGAGGCTGCGAGAATTGACAGCCAAGGTCACAGTCGTACCCACAAACCACATGCACGCACCCATTTGTGTGTATGTGTGTTTGTGTGTGTTTGCATATATAGATATATATATAAACACACACACACAGATTGGAACGGAATGCTCCTTGGCTGAGGAAAGCCACGAATGGCTCTCAGCCACAAGCCCCGCCTCCTCCAACTCTCTGCACCATGACTGACACTGGCCTCAGCCAATCACGGCAAGACTGCGCATGCACGCACACAGAGTCGATATTACTGATGAGTCCATTAGGTTAGTGAGGAGTAGGTAGCAACGGCAGCAGCATGTCAGCATGTGTGTGCGTGCACGTGTGTGACTGTGGTGGTAACAGAGAAGGACCAGGCAAGGTAGCGAGAGATGCGGGGGCAAACCTGCGGTTAAAAGTGCAATTATAATTATGGAAAAAAAAAAAACACCATCCCGAAGCCTGGGGCCTGAAGATGTTTCCATGGCAACCAGTCTGGAGGATCAACCTGATCCGATGCCGTCTGCGGTCGTCAAATGGTTACTTTATTTACATTTATTTACATTTACACTTGATGCACTTCTCTGTTAAAGCTAGTGCTATTGCTAGCTGCTAGCTGCTATAGCCGCCACTCAACCATCATGACAAGCCTTCCCCCTTTGTGCTTCAACACAAATCTCCCCGTGACCCCACCTGATGGCGTCATTAATGATGGTTTTGAAAGGAAGCAGCACCTTTTGGTGGCCGTGTAAGGGTGTATCTGGATGGTGTCTGGGGCACGCAGGCCTCGTCTGCTCCGCGGCTCGGGGTGGAAAACAAGCGGAGCAATGAATACAGGAAATTTGTATTTATCCCCAGACCCCGGCTGGAGGGGCTCCGAGACATTCCTTCACTTGTTCACAGGATCACTCGCATTTCAACCACAGGGTTTTGGGTCCCTCCGGCCCAGTCGGGCTTTCTCATATTATTAAAGCTGAGGAGGGAGGGGACGGAGGGGGCGGAGGGAGGGGGAGCTCCCGCCCCCTGGGTCGGGGCAGGATTTAGAGCTTTCAAATGTTTTTTTCCTGAAATCATCGGATGTCCCGTCTCCGGTTCATTAGGACGACAAATCAGGGAAGGAGGTGATTCTGGAGGACCTGGAGTGTCCGCTGCAGATCTTCAGGGACTGGCCTGCAGACAGAGGTAATGCCCGCTGCCTGGCCTCTACTGCCCCCTTTTGCCATTTTGTGGCACTGCAGCTTGAATCCTCTCCCGTCTCCTCCCAAGTCCTGAAAGCAGAACCGCACGGAGATGCAGCTGCATGAACTTGGACTGTAGCTTGACAAGTGCGTTAAAGTGTAGTTGTACTGTGTGCAGAAACACTGGTGTTCCAGCTGAAGAAGAGGCCTCCCGACTACCAGGGCAGGAAGGGCAGGAAGATGGAGGACAGGGGCCTGAGGAAGGACAGCAGCAGCAGCTCGCTGCCACCGGAGAAACTGCCTTACCTGGTGGAGCTGAGCCCGGGTAGGTCCACACACACACACACACGCACACACACACACACACACACACATACAGATATACATCAAGCGACATAGAAGTAAATCTTTCCTGAGCTCTCTGCTCTGCAGACATGAACCTTGCTCACAGTGTTCCTCTGTAACTCGGTCAAACCAGGAAGTAGATAAAAGGAGGAGAGGCCGAGGTACATTTGATTGATGTGTGATAATTCATCGCGCAAAAAGGGAAGAAGGTGGGGAGATGGTTGTCAGGAACAGATTCATCTCCCAACCCCAGCAGGGAAACACCTGCTGTGAGTTTGGGGGTCCTGTATCTGCAGGCGGTGGCCAACAGGAGGCGCTGCTGGTGCAAACAGCATGGGGCCATTTCCCGCGATCCCTGAACGTTGTGCCCAGAATGTTCTTGAACATCTGCACGGCCTTCAGTCCCAGGTTCATTTTAAGTCAGAGCTGGTTCCAAACAGAGTACTGTATAAGTACAGACTGCAGTGCACCAAGTAAAAGTACATAGAGAGGTAGTAGAACCCGGAGTTCGGCAAAGGTAAGGGGACCCTGAATGCAGCACAGACATCCACTGATCGCCTGAAGTTTGCTCTTACGCGCCGCTGTCTGACCCCTGAACGGCTAATCTCTTCACTGCTGATCCACTCCTTCCCCTCTCCTCCTCCCCCACTTTATCCATCCCTCCCTCCCTCCCTCCCTCCCTCCCTCCACTCCATCCATGAACCCCCCCTGCCTGGCGGCGGCGCTGTTTGGGGGGCGTAAAAGTGGAGATACTAACTCTTCTCACTTAGTGGGTGACAGGTCGCTGCCCTGGGGGAGAACACCTTCTTTGGGATATCTGTGTGTGTGTGTTTGTGTGTGTGTGTGTGTGTGTGTGTGTGTGTGTGTGTGTGTTAGTTCTTCCCATAACCAGCTCTAATTAGTCCCATCTGGCTGCATGTGCTGATGCTCTTGTAGAGAGCGAGGGCAAAAACAAGACAATAACATTTATGAAAAGCCAAAGCCGTTCCATAATGTGTGTTGTATTATTGCGTGGAATGCTCTCCATTCCATTGCTGCGTACTCTGGCGGGCATCCAACCCCGGCAAGACCCTCCGCGGGGGCGGCCGGGCCAAATTGGCACCGTCCCTCGTCGTAATTTTAACATTTATAAAAGCCATTGAGAAAACATGAATCGTAAGCAGTTCCAGATCCTCTCCGGCTTAGAAGGAGACCCGAGGAACAGCACCAGACTCAAAACCTCATTTTGGCCTTTTTTGGACTGGCTTTGTGGTGAGATATTTGTACCTCTAGTAAGAGGTACAGTGGAACCCTGACTTCCCAGTGAATCTACTGAGGAGTTTTCTACGATCAGAGCTGTGGCTCAATGGATGTCCAGCTTTGCGATCAGAGTCCAGATCTGAGTTAGCGGCAGTGGGATGAGCCTTTCACGCCAACGCGGACGCCGCTGTCCGGGAAGTGGCATTTAAAGACCGTAGGAGACGCTGCCGCCACTACATAGCCCAGAAAAAAATCGTGGAAAGACATGAGCGTGTTTCGGACTCATCAAAGTTGTTGTAGGTGAGATACGGTGACAGAGAGCATCGTCTGTGGAAAGCCTAGGGACATTTACAGGGATTGGGCGCGGTGGACGGACGAGGTGTTGGAAGAGCTGTTCAAAGCCGATTTAGGACGGTTTGATGGTTTTAGAAACACGAGCGGCTTCACTCCGACATGGAGTGGAGCAAAGTGTGCATGTTACATTTAGCATTGCATTATAGCATAAGGGTGGAGCTAGGAAGCTAAGTTAAGGATAGAGAACCACATGAACCCCCCAAACCTCTAGTTTGCCAAATCCACTTTATTTCTTTACATTCTCTTCTATTATGTATTATTAGTTTTCCACAGTATTTGTTACTAATAAAGTACATTTTTCTTATTTAAAAACATGTAACCAAGCCAGGGGCTGGAAGGGATTCATAGCGCTTCAGCTCATTTTAAAGGTCAAATTGAATTTGTTATAAGAGCATGTTGAGTTCTGAGCTCGGTCACGGAAACAGTTCCACTCCTGAATCAAGGTGTTTGTTGTACAAAGATGCTGAGCGGCCAGACACTGAACTCGCCACTAGCATGATAACCTCATTGGAGTGTGGAAACACTCACCACTAAGATGTGTGTGTGTGTGTGTGTGTGTGTGTGTGTGTGTGTGTGTGTGTGTGTGTGTGTGTGTGTGTGTGTGTGTGTGTGTGTGTGTGTGTGTGTGCGTGTGTGTTTGCTTAACTGTATAACAGGATAACGCTGCATTTGATTACATTTTTATTTCTCTCTCTCTGTAGCTGCATTTTCACCTTCTGCTATGTGTCTGTTCTCTTTTCCACCTCCTTATGGCATGGTGTGTGTGTGCGTGTGCGTGTGCGTGTGTATGGGGGGCCTTGTGCATGTGTTGTACTTCCTGTCCTCCCTACCTGCCTGCCCGCCTGCTGCCTGCCTGTGTAGGGCGAGGGAATCACTATGCCTACTACGCCTATCGGCACCACGAAGGTAATCGCCCACCACACCCTCCTGCGCGTTTCCCCTTCGGTCCGTCGGCGGCAGAGCTCGGGGTCTTCACAGAGCCAGAGCGCCACCCCCCTGTGTAATGGAGTATAATTTCAACCAAATTTGCGTTGTAGAAAAACCTCAAGAGGACCTTGTAAAAATGTTGAGGAGCACAATGGTGCAAAAAGCCCAGGCCTAATTGTGTTTATTCTAAAATATAGGATTTTTTTTCTGATTCTTCACACTTCTCCTGGCTTGGACTCCTTTAACTTTGGTTGAAATGGTCTGCGGAGGTTCTCAGTCATCCAGGTCATGGTCAGTTCTGGTCAAAATCATCATCTCGTGGCAACTGGACTCTATTTTCCTCCCATAAAATGGTTTCACCTGTCATCTGAGTGTTTTCTAATTCAGGTGCAGTTGCCAAGAGAAGAAGGTTTTTACAAGAATCTGATCTTGATAACTAAGAGCTTCCACATACGTTTTCTAAGAAAATGAAGCATTTCTGGGCTTGGAGAAGTGTTAAGAATCTTAAAAAAAATGGCTGTATTTAAGAAAAAAATCATGATTATGTTGGAGCTTTTTACTCCTCACTGCTCCTCAACATTTTAAGGAGAAGCTCATTAATTTTTTCTGGCACCCATTCATTTTTTTTTGTCCCTTCCCCACAAAGAGGCCGATGTTCTCCCTTCTTCTCCGACCTACTAATGTGCTGCTTCTGCTTTTTACTAAACTCAGTTTACTACTAATCAATAATCACCCCCGCCCACCCACATATCTGCTGACGAAGCAGGCAGATTCTGAATGTGTGTGTGTGTGTATGTGTGTGTGTGTGTTCTTGTTTTGATCCCGGATTGTGTTTGTGTGCGAGCAGACGGCTCAGACTCGCGGGACAAGCCCAAGCTGTACCGGCTCCAGCACAGCATCACCGAGGTGGGGTCGGACTGTACCGAGGAGGGAGCCATCCAGGTAACGATCAAGCAACCCCCGGGTCCTCGTTGTCCGTGATCTTCTGCAGCCGACCACCCTCCACTGAAAAATGACTGATCTGTGACAGAAATGGGATTTCTTCTTGAGGTTTCACCCCTTGTTACCACCTCAAGAAGAAATCCAGTCCGTGTCGACCTGGGCGAGGACCTCCCTAGGCAACAGGTCTCCTAAGAAGTGTCTTTGCTCCTTAAAGTTTGATGTTTCATTAGGAGATGCAATCATATCACGTGTCAAACTAAAGGCCCGCGAGAACGTCTTGAAAGGTCTGATTGTCTTCAAATAAGTCAAATGCGTGCATTGACCATAAACTCCATTTCCCACAATTCATGCCGATCACGTCACCCGGCAAGAAGCGGCAGCCTGCCATTAGATTGCGTATCCACATCAATGCCTTTTTCAACAAGTGGAAGTGAGAAATACAAATGATCCCTAAATGTCCAGGAAGGGAAAAGTTGACGCAGATGGGAGGTTTTTTTTCAAGAAGGCATGTGTAACATTTTGGATTTGAATGAGTCATAAATTTAGAGTTATTTAATATTAAGGAGTAGTTAGATTTATTTTACATGACATTTAATTACATTTATACTGTTATCATTACATGTGTCCCTTTGAGGGCAACCATTATGCTAATGTGGCCCTCGGTGGAAATGAGTTTGACACCCCTGATGTCAAGAGTCTAGATTCTGTATGCTCCTGAGATCAGAGTCCAGCTGGGTGAAGGAAACAGGAGATTGCGTCCATGTCCTTCTGGATGGTCCTTCACACACACCACCACACAACCCCACACGGGACTAGTAAACTCAGGCTGAGACATCCATATTTATTTGTCTGTATTTTTGTGCAGCAGACCTTACATTGCTGTACGTTACTACTTGTAAACGATGTCCACAGTTCCTGTCTGTAGTTAATGCATTTAAAACACACATCCATGTGTATAATATGTTCAGGGTACCACGGCTATAAGTTATTGACATACAAACCTTGTATACCCTAACCCTAACACATTATTCATTCCATCTGCACCTGCTGTGTTTTTTCACTTGCCCACACGTTATGACACTGAGGTTGAATCTAATCTAGTGGTCAAAAGCTGAGACTAGGATTGCGTTTGGGTCGCGAGATGCGTGACACACTGCTATACTAGTAAGGAATCCTAATGAACCCATCGGTTTCAGAGTGAAAGTTAAAGAAACCCGTCCCTGGACTCGAAGCTGGCAGATGGAAGACAAGCAAATCAGCACCTCCAAGCCCAGGGGTCGGCAACCTGCAGCCCTATGACCACTCTGATGCGGCCTCCTGGGGCTTTTAAAAACAATTCATGGATATTTTATAGAAATGCATTTTATTTTAGTTTGTTCATTTTGAATTTGAAGATTTTAGTGATCTTGTAACATCTAAATATAACGCGTTAAATATTTTTGTTGTGCCAGTAAAAGGATGACAGCGCAGAGAGAGTGGACGTCATTTCTGGTTTGCTGCCAGTGGATAATATAAGTTTGGCTTTTTTTTCTTTTGTCATAAATACCAGAAGGACTCAAGTGGACATTGAGTATTTTGCTTCAAAGTAACCTTCAACCCAACGTCTTTTTTTCAGAGTTCAAATGTTTTGTTGCATGCAGAAATCAATTTTCTTTTCTCTGCAGTTGTTCATGGATTTTTAAAAAAATTCAACACATTTCATTTATATATAGCACAAAGGCTAAATTAATAATATTCTATGCTGTGTTTATTCATTTTAAAATTTCAAAAGGGTTATGTGGCTCCTGGTTTTTTCCATACTGTGGAGAAACAGGCCCAAATGGCTCTTTGAGTGGGAAATGTTGCTGACCCCGTCCTAGATGTACCGCTCCATCTCTGTCTGCGATACGACTGTATCCTAGCAACAAGCTCAAACAAACGTCAACCTCAACCCGATTGTCAATACTGCCATGTGTTCCACACACACAGGAAGTGTTTCTCTGAGACCCAATGTGGGATTGTACAAAAAATATTTTCCTTATAAAGGCAACAAGAAAAAAGAAAAGTGAGGGTGCAGGGATTTAGAGGGTTTTAAAGTGACTGTGTGTGTGTGTGTGTGTGTTTGTGTGTGCGCCCCCTTTCAGCTGCTGGGCCCAGGCATCCTGCCCCACCATTGCAACCTGACACACAGCGAGGGTCTGGTGACGGTGACACCCCACGGCCCCGACGCCGACACCTTCGTGGACGGCCAGCGGATCTCGGAGACCACGGTGCTGCGTTCGGGCTCCACGCTGCAGTTTGGCTCAGCCCACGTCTTCAAGTTTGTGGACCCCATGTTCGACCAGGGTGGGAAGAGGGAGCCACCCGCCATGATGAAGGGGCGCCACAAGTCTGGGTGAGCGGACATGCTTGTTTTTTCTGATACCAAGCGGGTCCTCTGAACATCTGGGAGTAATGTTAGGGAACCCAAAATCATGGGTGCCACCCATACCCTGTCTCCATAGCGACACGAACAAGATGTTGAAAGAGATGGAATTATTCCCTCTGCAGAAAGAAGGTTCTGGTTGGAGTCGAACTAGCCTCCTCCTGTCGACCCCCCGTAATCCAAACCATCTTGTGGTTCCGTCCAAGCCTCCGTAGTTGGGGCTTAAATGTTCTTACATGAATCCCAATGTTTGACAAGTGGCGACTCCAGTGGCCTTCCCACCTTTGCCCAGTGGAGATGAATGGATGAATGTGGGCGCCATGTAGCATGGCGGTTAGCCATGCCCCCTCACAGCCAGAAGGTCCCCCGTTGTGGAGTCGCCATGCTCTGCCTGTGTCTGCGTTGGGTTCCTCCAGGTTCCTCCCTCAGCCTTTACACATGCAGAAGCCTCAAAAGGGACCCTACATTGTCCAGACACATGAATAACAGGGTGAATGCCTAACATCTCCATAATGATGTGTGGATGAATGAGTGAATGGTTGTAGGTCTCTGAAGGGTGAATGGCTGTATGCAACCTGGAGACCGTGAATGGATCAATGCATACACACATTGAAGTAGATTATTCTGCCACCGCTGTGCAGATGAAGTCTTTCCCTAGTGTAAGGGTGGAGGTAAAGGAGGTTGGACCATCTGCGGTTGGACCGAAGACGCTGTCGTCATCCATATTTGGTCAATAACGACCGAGGTGAACGCGTGATGGTCGGAACGCGTCATTGGCGCTCTGCTTGATGGTGTACTGCTAGCCGGGGTTTGGGCAGAAAAAAAAAAGTGAGTATTATTGTAGATGAAGGGAGGGGATGATGAGGTTTTGGAGTTGGCAGACATAGCCTGAGATGAAGGGAGGAGGGAAGCCTGAGGTCGCGCACATGGCGGGAGCGCGGGGAGGGAAATGAAAGGAGAGGAAGAGCGTGGGTCTCGGGTTTATGGCAGGGAGGGGAGGCCACCCTCTAATCTAATCAGCATGCTCCAGGGCGGGGCCTCGCCGCTTCACATGGGGCCGGGCCCGGAGGGGAACATCTGGGGAGGAGAAGGTCTGCGAGCTGCGTGGATGACGGACGCTGAGGAAGAACGGAGAGGTGTGTGTGAGTAAGAACGTCCAAAATGTAACTCTGGGCTGCGCGGCGGTGTCTGAGGTCAGTTTGAAAGGCGCTCGTTCAGTGGGAACATCTCACATGGAAGCTTACGGCCCACATGATGTACTAAACACTTCTCTACCACCAGAGGTGGAATATGTAGGACCAACAAGATGGAGCACTGGAGCTAAAAGTCTGGGTTTTTGGTGATGCCACCCTCTCACATGTTCCTCAGAGGTTGGGATGGAGTTCCAGCTGAAGACCTCCATCAGTGTGATTTATTTGTTTTTTTTCAATTGCTACCTCAGAAGCAGGGAGGAGGTGGTGAGCGGCAGGTGGAGCTGGCGGGTCTCGTCTTTGCTTTACGATTACTGGTGTTGATAGCCACATATCTTCTCAGCGCCAGGTAGGAGATCAGATATCCAGCTGCTTCCAAGCATCCGGTGGTTTTTGACTTTCCTGTAGCCAACCTTTCTGTCTGGATCCATGGTGTCACTGCGTGGTTCCTGCTGAATCCTTGTCTGTATGCTCTTGCATGGTGAGTAGAAACCCCCATGTCGTTGCTCGGTGCTATCCCTCACCGCTGCACCCAGACCTTTCTGGGTTCTCGTTCTTTTTGTGCTCTGTAGCAGTGAGCGTTCAAAGCGGGTCAGGTTCTGAAGCTGCGGAGCATTCAGCTCGGAGAGTAACTCTACCCCGGCCCCGGCTGGAATGCGCCTACATCTGCTTCCCCGCCAGCTCTGGCTTCAGGGAAACACATGGAACCAACCACAAATGGAAGCCGTGTCCGTGAACCATATCGGCGCTTGTTTTTCCCAATGCCCTCAAATCTCACCTGCAAGTGTCAAGTGATCCGCGGCGGCGGGAGTCACCCCTCGCAGCAGGTCGGGTCTGACCGCTCCCTCGCCGGCCTTTAGACGGATCAGCACGGCTGTCCTTTTTCGTTGTCGACTGGCATAGCGAGGTTTACGGATACAAGAATGTTCCCGCTGTGAACACCTGCAGCTCTGCAACTGGACTGGACATACAGGACACTGTCTCCCTTCCCCACACTCAGCGCCAGTTTGTATCCATGTTGTGGATAAAAGATTTGCCTGTTATCACATCCAAGGAGCTGATTAGTAGGATGGGTGGAGGGATGGATAGATGGATGGACAGATGTCTTGCCAGTTGTGGCATAATTGACAACAAGCTAGTTGCTCATGAAGAGCACTGACGATGTGATCAGGGTATGTGGAGATGTCTCCCCCTTGCAGAGGGTTGAAAATCAAAAGGCTGCGCTGATTGACTGTCACACACACGCACACACACACACACATTCACTCTGCAGTGTCTAACACTGTGTTGACCTCTGGCTGGCCGGAGTGTTATGCAACTTTGTGTGTGTCTGCAACACAAACTTATCTGTCTGCATGTCCCACTCCTTCCCCTCCAACGACAAGCACCGGGATTAATAAGCTAGTGTGTGTGTGTGCGTGGGTTGTGTTCCGTGTGTGTGTGTGTGTGTGTGTGTGCGCGTGTGTGTGTGCGCGCGTGCATGCGTGTGCACACACGCACACAGCTCTGGTTTAAGTCTGAGCCCTTCTTGTTGTCAGTAATGAGAAGTCTGCTGCACAGGGCGCAGCAACTCATCTAAACCTCTGTCTGTCTGTCTGTCTCTGTCTGTGTGTGTGTGTGTGTGTGTGTGTGTGTGTGTGTGTGTGTGTGTGTGTGTGTGTGTGTGTGCGCGCGCTTCTGTGCCGCAGCAGCGTTCCTGAAACCACTTTTGATCTTCACGGAGACATCCACAGTGGAGCTGCTCTGCCCACCAGCAAGGTAACACACATCCATCCACACACACATTTTCAAACCGCGTTGTATTTTCTGATGTTTTCCACGTTTGAGTATTCGGTATTTCGATGGTGAGCCGCAGTCGCTCGCCAAGGTCAGCTGTGTTCCCCCAAGGCACTCACAGCTGCAGCCAGCTCTGTGTGTGTGAGTGTGAGTGAGATCATCTGCAAGTAACCTTCTGGAGGAAGGACTTCATGGTGTTGTTTCCGGATCCTGGGGTTGCTCTTGATGCGTTGTGTACATTGACGTGTGGAGATGCGCGTCGGTTTTACGCCCAGGAGTCCAGACCTTTCCGCTGTGAGCACACAGACTTGGCCGGCCTCACGGCCATCTTGAACGTCCATGCGGTTACCTCTCCATGCCTGCAACCAGCCTTCTGTTCACGTCTTCTCTGACATTGGACCGGCCTCGGTCATTTTTGCTATGCTTAAAAAAATTTAAATAGTGCGCAGAAGCCTGTGAGCGAGGCGTTTGAACGTTGGCCATCAAAGACCGGCTTTATTTGTCCTCCCTGCATCCATCTGGAGACGTCCCACAAAGGCTCTGAACCCGGGCCAGCTCCGGTAACAATGACGCCGGCTTATCACCTCCAGCAGCACATCCAACGGAACATCTCCGCCCAGAAATAAAATCAAATAATAACCAAAGAGCTACAGCTCATCAAACACCTGAGAAGGTCCCCCACCCCCCCGACCCTGCAGAGTGGACAGAAGATCTAAACCCCCACGGATTTTACAGACCAAACTCAGACCATGTTTTTCTGCGTGGTACAAGCAGAAAGCGGTGGAAGCGCCACGGGCAGGAAGTCGTGTAGCTGCTTGTTAGTGGCCGCCGCTCTCCTGCCAGCGGCTGCTAACAGGAGACATGATGTTATTTCTCCCACACAGCCGCACCAGTCCGCCAATTTGATCCGATTTAGGGGCAGGATATGGAAAGATTTTTGCTGTTTGTCGCCGCCGCCGCCCAGTCATGTTTTCTGCCCTGTCTGGTTTGCACACAGCGCGCCAGCCTGGCGGCCATCTTTAATGGCCAGCGGAGGAGAGAGAAACACACACATTTTAGCTGCTTATTCATCGCCACAGCTCGAGTCGTGCTTAAAAACGCATTTTTAAAAATGTTAGCGGGAGGGGGCGTGCTTTGGTCTGACAGGAATCAGCTGGCCCACCGTGAAAAGAACACACACTTTACTATCGGTGTATCAGAGTCAATAATGGAGCAAATATGGAAAGAAAGAATGTGTGTGTGTGTGTGTGTGTGTGTGTGTGTGTGTGTGTGTGTGTGTGTGTGTGTGTGTGTGTGTGTGTGTGTGGATTCGGCCCTAGCCCACGCTCTGATTGGACGGCTACAAAGTAGGCGGGGCCGGGGAAAATTTGATTTCAATGTCAGCCCAGAACCGCTCTTCTCTCTTTGCCATACCTTTGGAAGATCTACCTCGCTTTGCTCCGCAGGACGTCCTCTGTCCCCGCCGTCCATTTGCGTGTGTGTTACGGGTGTGTCTTCTGCACGCAGAGCTCAGGAAAGCTGGAGATGGAGCGAGGGATGGTCAAGCCCATGATCAGAGGGGAGCTTCAGGACAGCAGGTCAGCGTCACACCTCCGCTCTCACACCTTCGTTCCCCACGTGGATTTTCATGGTTTGCCCTCCTTGTCGCCCATCAGGCTGCAGGACGTCTCGACGGACAGGCCCGAGCTGACTCTCCCAGCCAGCATCGAGTTCAGAGACAACTGTAAGTGTTTCTATCGCTGGGCGAGCAGCGCTCAATAGCTGGAAACTATTGGATCGACCCTGGTAGCCTAGAAACAGCGGGTCGGTGACCTCCAGGCTGTGGGAGGAGAGAGAGAAGCTGGAGGAACATCACCCACAACTGGAACATCTGAATCCCAATGCTGTGATGGGATGGCCTAAATGTGTGTGTGTGTGTGTGTGTGTGTGTGTGTGTGTGTGTGTGTGTGTGTGTGTCCCCATCCAGCTGAAGACACCTTCCTGTCAGCCATCATCAACTATACCAACAGCTCCACGGTGCACTTCAAGCTGTCGCCCACCTACGTCCTGTACATGGCGTGCCGCTTTGTGCTGTCGCCGTCCTACCGGCCCGACATGTCTCCGTCGGAGAGGACGCACAAGGTCATCGCCATCGTCAACAAGATGGTGAGCATGATGGAGGGCGTCATCCAGGTCAGTACCATCCCCGTCCGCTTCTTCTTTCAAAGTGTTGTTCATGTTTGGAGACATGTGGATGTCCTTCACCCGCCTCCATTTGGGAGCGTTATCCACTTGCCGCAGATGACATTGGTGTGTTTGTGTCGTCGCCATAGCGACACCCTCTCCCTGGTTCGCCTTGTCGCACCGGTTTTGTTTGAGTTTGCTGGGAAACTGGAAATACTTAGTGTTGGATGAGCATCTGAATGCAGTGGTGCGGTACGGAGGCCTGTCTGAGGCCACACAGGAGGTTGTCTATCGTCCACAACATTGGATATTGCCTTGCAAAAAAGCATTGCGTCCGATTTTTCTGATCCTGAGGGAAAAAAAGTCAGAGTTGGTGTGTGTACGTGTGTACGTGTGTACGTGTGTACGTGTGTACGTGTGTACGTGTGTGTGTGTGTCCTGGACTTCAAAACCTCTTAAACCCCAGGGTGTCTCCACTGGATGCCGTGTTTGGATCACACAGACCTGGAGCCTCTGGACCTCATATTTCCAAGAGGCTCCTTTATTGATCATAACTCCATCGCTGCCTGAAGGACTGTGGGCCTGACAACGGCAGAGTCGCAGCACACACACACACACATTTCCCTGAAGAGCCATGGATTCTTGTGGACATGTTCCCCGGCGTGGTTGTGGAGAGCCCACTGAATGGCCAGCCTGCCCCGCACGGATTACTGGTTTAGCAGGGGGGGGGTTAAGTCATAGCAGAATCTGGTTCTTCCTTTATTCATTGGGCTGTGTTTCACACGTCCACTCCGCTGTCCAATGACGTCTTGGGTTCACAGAAACTCCTTCACACCCGAGAAGCGCTTCACCCTGCGGATAGAAAATCACTAGTCCCAGGGGCTGTTTGTTTATTTGTTTTAGTATAGAAATGTTTAAGTGTGTTCTTTGCATTTTTTAAACCCTTGTCCGGTGGCCTGGTCAGACCCCCTCCACCACTTCGATGTTCTGGAAACTAATTCAGGATGGCTTTACATTGTAAACCATGACCATGTGTGTGTCTGCGTTGAGCGTGTATGTATGTGTTACATGGTGTTATCCATACTGTAGCCGTTGACGTGTTCTCTCTCTGTCCTTTGAACGTGTCCTCCTCCTCCTCCTCTTCCTCCTCCTCCTCCTTCCATCCAGGAAATTCCTGAAGGGGATCAGGTAGGATAGCACAATATAGCACATCATGATACAGCTGTTGCAGACTCGTCTACATTCCTCTCTCTCTCTTTCTCTCTCTCTCTCTCTCTCTCTCCCACTCAGGGTGGGCGATGTGGTTGACCTGCAGAAATCCTGCAGCTTTAATTCATTCATTCAGTCATTCATGGGAGTCAGTCCTCCTCCCCGCGCCGTTGTGATGCTGGACGTCTCTTGGATGTTCCCGTTGAGAATATTAACCTGACCACTGGAGGAATATTTCCTCCAGTGGTCACAAATGTGGACTAATAGTTACGAGGGACAGTCTCATGGATCCCTCCAGATTTATGAACTAAGACATCAGAATGAGATGTCAGCTAAGTAAACATCTCCGGAGTAGCAGGACCATATTTGCAGTCGCTTTCTTATTTTTACGTTTACATCAAATGGAATGGTATCTGAGCTCAGTGACGGTGAAAAGGGGGCTTCAGCGCGTTAGCCATTAGCTTAAAATGCTAAAACCGCGGCATGAGAAGCAATTAGACGATGATTAACAGCTTCGTCCTTCAAAAACAGCAAAAAGATCCTGTCGCCCAGCCTCCTCCTCCTCTTCTCTCTCTCTCTCTCTCTCTCTCTCTCTCTCTCTCTCTCTCTCTCTCTCTCTCTCTCTTTCTCTCTCTCTCTCTGCTTTTTTAAAACCAGCCCTTCATTGTTGATGCTGCTTCTTTTTCTCCACCCTAACACAAAAACACAGCCGACAACAACAATAATAACAACCACCACCAGAGCAAACAGCTGGAAATACTAAGCAAAAACAGCAACATCAGCCAACTAATTCCACTCAGCTTGGCGGACCTGCACACACACACACACACACACAGACACACACAGACACACACGGCCAACGCCAGCAGAGAGCCAGGCCAAGCCGGCCATCCTCTCTCCCACCATTGCTCCTTCTTAACGCCGGCATCTGTCTTGTCGCGACGCTGCGTCCGCCTCTCCTGCTAAGCGGACGACAGAGACGAGCGTCCTCCCCTCCTCCACCCCTCTCCTTCACCCGTCCCTCGTGTTTCCATTCGTCCGGACGTTACCGTGTCCCACCATCTTTATTTATTTTTTTGAAACCAACACGTCCCGTCTGTCACCTTCTTCTCTCAGTTGTTTTCTTTGTTTTTTGCTCCATCTCACATCCTCTGGCTGTTTTCTGAATGACCGGGTTTGATTTGTGTCTTTGTTTTTTTTTGTTTTTTTTTTTGTTTCGGCGAGGGGGCGGGAGGGCTGGGGGGGGCCTTACCCACCACCGTCTCCTCAGACACTGAACTCCCTGGAGCACAAGGAGGTCCGCGCCACTGGCCGTCTGTCTGACTTGTGAAATTGAACCCGGGCCTGGACCTCCATCTGATTTGGCTGGAGATGATTAACAGGGACCAAGTTTCAGGGTGGCATGGGGCAGCAGACCGGCACGTTCGGGCTTCGAGGTCAATCCAGAGTCTGGAGCCGTAAAGCAGATCATGTGGAGGGGAGGGGTTGAAAATGTTGAGACGGGAAAACCCACGACAGAAGGACCAGCAGATGTTTGCCTTCCGCCTGGAATACGACTCGGTATCTTCAGGACAAGTCAACAGCATCTAAACCAGCATCAGGGGTCCTGATATCTACACCCAGCAGAGGTGAAGATGTGGAGGTTCTACTTTGGGAATGAGGAGGACATAGAGGATCAGGAAGGAGTCCAGCACAGAGAGCCAGCACATGGTAGATGTTCTGGAGATGGTTTGGACATGGACAGAGATTGGATTGTTTGGAGGAGGTGGATGGATGGAGGGAAAGAGGACAGGAAGGTAGATGGTGTGGGAGGAGAGGGTTTGATAGAGGCAGGTGATTGGCTGGTGGTTCGATAGAGGCAGGTGATTGGCTGGTGGTTAAATGGTGGTAGGTGATTGGCTGTGGAGACCCCTGGAGGACCCAAGTATCAATACAGAAACCAAATTGTTAAATAAAGTGATCTGATTGGCTCTTTGATAGCTTGGACGTTAATCATCTGGCTGATTTATGTAGTAACAACATGTCATGGTCCACTCCATCACGCTGGCCTAAAGGTCTCCCAGTGATGCTCCGCCTCCAAAATATTATCAAGATGGAAATTCAAATCAGACGCTGTCAAAAGGAGCCTCTTGGTTAAATTACAGCTCTTCTGTGCCGACAGCTCGCTACGTTCCTGCTCCATGATGGTTCCCATACATGACTTTGGAGGAGGGTCAGGAGGGGTCAACCCAGGTCCAACGATGTCTGACAGAATCAGTTAATTTGACATATATGGATGCAAAAACACAATAGATGATCGGTAATTATCAGAGGGGGCTGTGTGTGTGTGTGTGTGTGTCTGAGGAGGAGCCTTCTGGCGCCATGGTGGGGTTCAGTCTCTGAGGGAGCAGGCGCGCTCACTAATGTGGAAGGGAACGTTGTGCGTTTTCTCTCACTTGTACGGTGGGTCTCACAGCTCACATGGAAAAAATAAACAACAAAAAAGAGTGACAGTAGTGACCGCTCCTGATTGGTGGGTTTGGCTGGGGAGTGGGGCATCTGAAAGGCGGGTGGGGCATGAGTCTATCCCTGAAGTAACATCTGCTCCTTCTGGCTGCAACGCAAACAGTAAACCCTTAACTCGTCTTAACCCCTGAGATCATGGTGAGCCGCAACACTGCTAACAGCTCTCCCCATTGTGTGTGTGTGTGTGCGTGTGTGTGCGTGCATGTGTGCGTGTGTTGCTGTGATTGGCTCCTTACAGAAGCAGAAGAACATTGCGGGCGCGCTGGCCTTCTGGATGGCCAACGCCTCGGAGCTGCTCAACTTCATCAAGCAGGACCGAGACCTGAGCCGCGTCACACTGGACGCCCAGGACATCCTCGCACATCTGGTCCAGATGGCCTTCAAGTCAGTCTGTGTGTGTGTTTGTGTGTGTGTGTTGCCTGAAAGCCTTGTTTTGGAGAACTTTTACCTTTTGGGGGTTTAATGCGAACCGTGCTCCTGTTTGGACAATGAAATCCTGCGGGTGCCGAGCTGGTGTCCGTGTTTTTGACAGCCGTCCCGTCTTTTGCAGGTACCTGGTCCACTGCCTGCAGGCTGACCTCAACAACTACATGGCTGCCTTCTTGGACGATCCCGAGGAGCACAACCCCCAGAGGCCCAAGATCGGTAACGAAACCCGCCGCCCGTGACACTCCATGAAGTAGACGGGGTCCCGGGGTGGGAGAGGAGAGGCGGGTGTACTTCCTATGCGATAGACCTTCTCGGTCTGACCGTCCGTCCCTCCTCCGCCCGCAGAGGACGTCTTGCACACCCTGACGGGCGCCATGTCGCTGCTGCGCCGCTGCCGCGTCAACGCGGCGCTCACCATCCAGCTCTTCTCGCAGCTCTTCCACTTCATCAACATGTGGCTCTTCAACAAGCTGGTGACGGACACGGAGTCGGGCCTGTGCTGCCACTACTGGGGTGCCATCCTGCGCCAGCAGCTCAGCCACATCGAGGCCTGGGCCGAGAAGCAGGGCCTGGAACTCGCTGCGGACTGCCACCTCAGCAGGATTGTGCAGGTCAGAACGACACTGTGTGTGTGTGTGTGTGTGTGAGAGAACAGGTGAGTGGGAGCCACTGTAGCGGAACCGCGGGGGTTGATGAATGGTCTTTCAAGTGGAGGCCATTTCCCAATTCAAAACACTCAGATCTTTGTTATCTAAATAAAAATCTGAGATTTGTGTGTGTGTGTGTTGGGTTGATGAAGGTCATGAAAGGAGAGACCGTTTCTAAATACTACACGCTCAGATATTCATCTTGGCAACTGTTGTTTAGATGTGTGTGTGTGTTTCAGGTGAGGGGTGGGGGGGGGTTGTTTTCTGTCCCCCGTCACAGTAAAAGCCAGCAGCTGCGTTGCGATCCTGATGAGTGTATTGTTCGCTGGTAAACAGTGCGCGGAATTGTCTGACATCACCTTCTCCGTGACGTCTGTGCAGCCACTTGTGCACAAACAACCTTGGTGTCTCCTCACGTTCCCCATCTTCTCCGTCCTCCCCAGGCCACCACGCTGCTGACCATGGACAAATACTCCATGCAGGATGTGCAGAACATCCACAACACCTGCTTCAAGCTCAACTCGCTGCAGCTCCACGCCCTCATGACCAACTACCACTGTGCTCCGGACGAGCCTTACATCCCGCCTGTGAGGTCCACCGCCAGTCGTCAGATGATAGGGAACCCTCCAAATCCGTAGCCATTCAGATACAGAAAAGATGAAAGAGTTGAATTTAGGGAAATACGAAATAAAACAATTGAGTCAGGGAAAAGATGGAGGAGGCTCAGAAACCTGAGAGGTGGTGAAGCATCACAGGTGTGTGTGTGTGTGTTTAGGAGCTGATTGACCACGTGGTGGCGGTGGCGGAGAACACGGCGGACGAGCTGGCGAGGAGTGACGGCCGGGAGGTCCAGCTGGAGGAGGACCCAGACCTCCAGCTGCCCTTCCTCCTCCCAGAGGATGGCTATTCCTGCGACGTGGTGCGTAGCCTCCCCAACGGCCTGCAAGACTTCCTGGAGCCTCTGCTGCAGAGAGGTAACACACACACACACACACACACACTCACTCTCTAGATCAAGTGTCAGCAACTTGCGTCTCTTTGATCCATCTGATGCAGCTCCCTGCGGGTTTTGAAAATAATTAATGAGTATTTAATCAAAATGTATTCTATTTTAGTTCATTCATTTTTAAAAAGTAATTTCAAATTTGAAGATTACGGCTATCTTGTAGCATCTAAATAAGTAAAGACTGCACGTTTCAGGAAAGGATGACAGCACACAGAGAGGAGGACATTTTTGGTTCGCTGCCAGTGAATAATTTTAAGTTTAGCTGTTATGTCATATACACAACAAGGACTCGAATAGACATTTTGTTGAGTATTTTGCTGAAAAATAACAATCACCTGTCTTTTTTGTTTTGCATGTGGAAATGTAATTTCATTTTCTCTGCAGTTGTTCATTGATTTTAAAAAATGCGACACATGGGAAACAGCTCCAAATGGCTGTTTGAGTGCTAAAGGTTGCTGACCCCTGTTCTAGATGCAGGAGCTTGTGGTGAATACTGTCGTGTGTGTGTGTGTCCTCCAGGATTTTGCCGGCTGACATCCCACCCCCGATCCCCCGGCACGTGGACCGTCCACTTTGAGGGAGCCGACTGTGACAGCCACTTCTCTCCTGCTGACAGCTCTGAGATGGTAAGGGGTGTGTGTGTGTGTGTGTGTGTGTGTGTGTGTGAAGTGCTGACTTGGAGGACCTCAGCAGTGTCTCATACAGCTGAGTCTTTGGGGAGCGACGGCTAGGCTTCACTCTTCTGTCCAGTCTGTGATCCTCCGCCGCTCCAGTTCCTCTCCCCGCCGCGCCGGTGTCCCCGTCAGCTTAATACTGGACAGAAAAAAAAAAACATCAACACCCTCCAACATCTGGATCCATGCTCAGGAGACATTCGAGTGAAGGCGAATTCAATAGCACTTTTTTCTTTGTTTCGAACTCGAAATCCATGGCGGTAGGCAGCATGCGGGAAGTGACGTCACTTGACGCCGGAGGAGAACCAGTGGGAGTGAAAGCATCAGCTGAAGTTGAGGAACGCCTGGAAAGCCAATCTCAGAATTGAAAGGATTAGAAACATTTGAGAAGAGCCTGTAAGGAGGTTTGAGTATTTGCAGCAGTACAGAAATAAAACTGGGGGGTGTGACCCCTGACCCCTGAATCCCATATAATTATATTTGGACTGGATTAAATAATCCATGTTCAACAGCTGGGTGTGGCAGGTCTCCTGGGGAGGGGGGGTTAAGGGTATTTTTGGGAATGAGATCTGGTCGTCATGGTGATACGCCGTGAAAACACAGATCAGCTTTCTAGGTACATTTCAGCCTATAAAAGGTGAAATTCCTGCAGGGACACTCACATATTTGGCTATTTTTAGAAACACTTGCAACCTGGGAGCGGGTTTGAATTAGTCCCAGAGGTGTGTGTGTGTGTGTGTGGGTGTGTGTGGTCCCGTGTTTGAAGGCAGCGATTAACGTTGCTTCAGAAGGGGGGGTAATTTAAGTTTCATAGACAAACACACACACAATTTAATCAACACCAATCACAAAGCAGGAGCTGGGAGCCGGGAGCAGTAAATGATAGACTTCTTTACAGCGCACACACTCACACACAGCCACTTCCTCTGTAATTGGCGTGTTTATCCCGCTCTACTATTTCATGACTCTAGTCTCGACATAATGCAGACGTCTCTCGCAAAACACACACATGCACGCACGCACAGGGGCGTGATTTAATAGGCGGTCAGTGTTCCATGAAACACTGAACAATGAATCAGCAGCTTTATTTGACCAGCAGTTGGCGGCAACGTGCGTGCGTGCGGTCTTTGTTGGAGGACTTTAGTGTTGTCAGTCAGGAGGCGGCAACAACAGTGCGGATGTTAGCTCCTCCTCCTCACAGCCAGAAGGTCTCTGGTTGGATTCCCACAGGTTTCCCTTCCTATGTGGCGTCTCCATGTTCTCCCCGTGTCTGCGTGGGGTTCCTCAGGGATCTCCACATTCCTCCCACATGCAGGAGGTTCACTGGAGACCCTACATTGTCCATACGTGTGAATGGTTGTCTCTCTACAGTGTGTGAATGAATGAACGGCTGTGTGTGTGTGTGAGGCCTTATGAGGTGATACCTGCCTCTCAGCCAATCACAGCCGGGCCAGGCTGCAGCAGCCCTGGACAACGAATGAATAATGAAAGCTGGATGAGTCTTCATCCCGTTTGCTGCAAATTCAAATTTTGAGAGTCACTGTGTTTAAATGTATATTAATCATCTGGAGTGACCCGCAAGAAATCAACATGACATGAAAGAGGAAACTCCTCACCGTCAGAGTGATTTCTAGATGTAAGATATGTTTTTATAAACACTAAAAGGCCTGTGGTTGCGTCAGTGGCTGCTGAAAAAAAAGCAAATATGCCTTCGTCGCCGTAAAAGTTTTAACGAAAGTGATTGCGAGGACCGCTGTTAATGGAGGTCCCGCCACAGCCTCTGACACCATCTCTTAATTGGCCCAAGTGACAGGCCGCGGCCGCCGTTACAATTATGATGCAGTGCGTTCCAGCCGCCATCGTTCAGTCCGTCTCGGGGTCATTCCTACAACGCCTCTGTGCCTCCTGGACATATTTCTTACGTGTGTGATGAATCGAATAACACACACACTCAGAGGGCCGTGTGTTTTGGTTTCCCGCGGAATATTTATTTATTTTTCGGCGATGTGGGAAAGCGTCTCTGTTTGTGCTGCCCGCCCAGTTACCGTGTGTGTGTGTGTGTGTGTGTGTGTGTGCGTGTGTGTGCGGGGGGGGGGTAACCATGATGTGGTTTTCATTCTTGACTCCTCTCCAGCTACCACAGGTTCCTCAGTGGCCGCAGCCTCCATACATCCTTCCCTCCCTTTTTCTCATGCCTGCCTCGCTCTTCGCTCTTCACTCCTCTTTCCCAAGTCTCAGTATCGACGCCCCTCTCCTCCCTCCGCCGCCGCACCCATTTAACTGCTGCACCTCCAGAGGTCCGGCGCTTATTCACAGTCTGTTCACCTTTCTTTGCAGCCAATGAGGAAGGAGCCAGAGGTCGTCACGGTAACCCTCAAGAAGCACAATGGCATGGGCCTCAGCATCGTAGCTGCCAAGGTAAGCGATACCCCATCGTGTGTGTGCGCGTGTGTGTGTGTGTGTGTGTGTATTAGTGTGCGTGTGTGTGTTCCAGGTCTGATGTGTTAGCTGGGGTTTTCAAGAAAGTTTTCATTGCAGAAACAAAACAACTTTGAAAGGATTCTATATATTTATATTTCACAGGAGGAAATATTGAAGGATTGGCTTGAGTTTGACAGGAAGTCCAAAAATAACTGGGCTGTTGGGATGATGTGTGTGTGTGCGTGTGTGTGTGAGTGCGCGTGGTTGTGCGACAAGAGTGCTGACTGAAAAAGCTGCAGTTTTTTTTTCCCGTGTTGAGTCTGACAGCCACGCAGAGACTAAACACTTTCACAGCACAGAAGGTTCTAGATGGTTCTGTTTAGTTTGCCGACGTGTGTGTGTGTGTGTGTGTGGGCTGGTTTGCAGCGGCTCCGTGTTTATTCTCGCTCCTCCGTTGTGGACCTTTGTGTGCACGGGTGGGGTGATTCTCTTTGTCGCAGGGATTCCACCTCCAGACCTGAGCCCGTGAAGATGTTCCTGGGTGGACCTTCTGGTCTCTCTGGACCATTTCTGGTCCCTGGTGGTGCGAGAAGTGACCGCAGGCCAATCACTTCCTTGTGTAGCCCCCGGCCAATGTGATGGAGGGGTGGCGGGCAGATGTGGGGGTGACATGAAAGGGAGAAGGTTTGACTGGTGTGGTTGCCGGGGGAGTATGCGCCTTGACAACGACCTACTGATGTGGTCGCTGTTTGGTTTTGAGTGAAGAAGAAATGCCATGTTTGGAACAGACCCCCAACCCGGTCGCCAAGGCAACATTTACACCATGATGCCACACATCAGCAGGTGGAGCCTCTGCCAGACGTGAAGGCGTCAGGAAAAGTCCACACGGGAACAAACCTGAAGAAAAGTCCGGCTCATGATCAGGACTGTGTTCACTACGATTGAGTGATCTAGACAAGGGGAAGGTGTCCGCTAACTGGCTCTCACTCAGTCTAAGGGGTCTGACCTGCACCTTATCATGTATGTGAGTGTGTGCGTGTGCACGTGTGTGTGTGTGCGCGTATGTGTGCATGTGTGTGTGTGACCAATCCCGACCCACATGGGCCCAAATCCAGTGTTGTTTGTTTTCAAGATGGGCGTGGTCCCTGCTGAGTACTGTTCACTCTGGTGTTTTTGAACCCGCGGCCCTCCGGCTCTCCCCCATCCTCCCTCCCGTACCATGTTGATGAAGGGTCTTTAAAAAAAAAAAAAAAAAAAAAAAAAAGGAAGAAGAATAAAAATTTATAGTTGCGGAGAAACCACCGTGCTTGCTGCGAGCACTGCATATGAGTGGAGTGACTTCCTGCTGGAGGCGGGAGGCTTCCTGTGGCCGTCTGGAGTCTGTGAGGGTCAGAGGAAGGATGTAGCAAGGAAACCTCCTTGCTCTGTTTATTTTCAAAACCGTGTGTGTGTGTGTGTGTGTGTGTTTGGGATGGGAAAGTCAGGTAGGGAATTTTGTCAGACAGCTGCTTGAATTCACAGTCAACTGGGCTGTGCTCTGTCCTGTTATATAAGTGTGTGTGTGTGTGTGTGTGAGGTGGAGCCACGGCAGCAGCAGCTCCACCTCATTCTGACCAGCTGGCGTCCCGCAGACGCTTCACTTCTCGATCTCCACCTGAACCCCCGGCGTGTTTCCAGCGTTCCCAGGCTCCGCCTCCCGCACTGAGCGGCGCCGATCAGGATCTACGCCGCTTCTCTTTCCCGCCATCCTCGCCTCTTGTTTTAACAGGTGTTTCCAATCGCGGAGCACTCTATTTCACTTTCCAAAATGATCCGCTTTGGATTTTTTGTAACCCTCGCCAGAAGAGCCCCTCCGGCGCCGCCTGCTCCCTCCTGCCGCCGGAAACTCTGATTTCTTTTGGTTTTTCTTTTTTGACTCTCTGAATGGATCGCTTGCTGTCTGCCTGAAAACAGGCTGTTAGACTAGTCAGTGCGTGTTGAGGTACTGCACTGCCATAGAGTGTGCGTGTGTGTGTGTGTGTCACACACTCTTCACGTCTTGGGGTTGGCTAACGACGGAGTGGTGCAACATGTGGTTCTCTGTGGTGGGAAAGAAAGACAAGGTAATTGCTCTTTTACGCTGCTTTGTGTGTGTGTGTGTTTGTGTGTCACTGGATGCCCCGGCATGCTTCCTGATCTTATGCTATTTTCATAGTGAGCACTTGTGTAAATGCACCATGAATAAAAGGAGTGTGTGTGTGTTTGTGTGTGTGTGTGTGTGTGTGTGTGTGTGTGTGTTCTGGATGGGGCAGTCTGGTACTGGGGCTCACGTGCTGCTGATTCAGGACGCGCTGTGAAGGATTCAGCAGCCCAACAGATGTGAGCCGTTCGCAGCTCGTTGCACATTTGCTCCGCGGCTCTCTGCTGTTTGCCTTCAGCTAATGGTTAACCAAAGCACACACACACACACACAAACACACACACACACTGAAGGTCCGAGGCCACCAGGAGGCTGATGTTCAAGAACACACTGCTCACACCTGTGTACTTCTGTCCCTCAACTTTATTTTTTGGAATGCGTTGCAGGAGATTTGTTTTCAAAAGGGTGTGTGTGCATGTTTTGTGTCAGCCAAATTTGAGGCAACTCAGCACTCCGGACGACTGAATCCGCCCGTATCTTATTGTCAGCGAGGACGAGAACATTCCCTCTGTCCCTGCTGAAAATATGCTATATATGTTATTGTTTCCCAAGCAGGAAACCCAAACGTTCTCGTGGGTCCTACTTGAAGACGGGATCTCCTTGTGGGAGAACGGATGGGTCTGTGAGCTCTAGCAATAGGAGAATGGTGGCGGGACCAGTTGGACGTTGTCATCTGGACGCTAAAAGTGGGGTGTGGAGGAACGCAGAGATGCGGTCAGTGGCTGTTTGGGCTGCAGGTGCTACTAATCACTCGTTCCATTAGCGTGTGTGTGTGTGTTTTAGTTGTCATAGCACATATGAAACAATTGTTTGAGTGGGTTGCCCCCCTCTGAGGGAAGGAACAATGGGAGGATATGTGGATATATAACACACACACTTGCATGCGCACACACACACAAGCAGGTTTTTCCGGTGAGGCAATAAGATCTTCACAGAGCCTGTGTGTTTGTGTGTGCGTGTGTGTTTGCAGATTGTCACACATTGTAATGAAAAGTGGGAGGAGCTTTTGCCAGAAAAGATGGCGTTTCACATTCTTGTGAAAACACCAGTCAGGCGCCTCCACGACCTTTGAGATATTATTTATGATAATAAAACAAGTCCAGGGGTTATTTAGACACTGCTGATTTTTAGTTAAATTCCTAATAATTTTCTGGCAACTTCCTTAAGATATTGCTAAATATCAGCTTGTTTACTGCCAATACACCCTTGCTCTCTCTGACTTATAGCTTATTTTAGCTAATATCCATGACAAGGTTGCAAATAATTTTGGAAAAAAACAATTGCTAAGCTGCATAGCCAGGTAGAACCCAGTATCTCAGAGGGTTAACCAGGTCTCGGGCCTCTCCTCTCCTCTCTTGAACTCTGTGGCTGTTTCTGTTTTTTTTCAGTCATTGAATCCATTTATGGGGGGATTCTTTTGCTGATTTCCTGTTAAATCTGGGTTTCTGACCTGCCCGCGGCTTCATTTCCTCCCTTGTAGAAGCAGTGTGGCGTGCTCAGGTGAGGAGAAGCAGACATGGAGAAGATTCCCACCGCAGTCTCTGAGGCTAATCACTGTTTGTGGGTGATCGGAGGTGTTGCTAAACCCTAGCGTGTTGTCAGACTGCTTCAAGGTGCCACAGAAGCTATATTTAACATTTCTCTGACACCTGATGTTTGTTTGCACGAGATTGTGGTGTTTTCCACAAATGTTGCATCGTCACGGAGGCACCGTCCCGTCCCAGCGTACGATCAGACCTCCAGGTACAGGTTCTCAGAGCAGGGGAGCCAAAACGGAGATCTTTGTGGAGCCTGAAGACCCGAGTCTGAGGCTGGGTGACAGAAGCACAACGCTGGGAAGCACTGTGGAAGTGAAGCAGACGTGTAGATGTTTGGGTGGAGGGGGCAGACCTCTGTTGAGGTCCTCAGCTGGGATGGTTTGTGCTTGAGGGCAGGTCCACTCGCAGCCTCAGCCATAGTTCAATTCCTAAAGATCCTTGAGGAGGAACCAAGGAGACTTTAACCCTCGCAGATACTTCCTCTATGGTTGCTATGAACGAGAGCTGGAACCTCTTTGGCGCTCCATTTCTCGCTGCTTCTGTCCATTTGGTCCCAAGAAAACATCTAAGCAGTGACCACCGTTGGTTTTAAAGATGGCGCTACACAGGAAGTATCTGGTTGTGGGTGTGGCTTATGAGCTCCACCGATCACTTATGAGTTCCTGTGGAAGCGTTAAAAGATCCTACTTGGGAGCTAGTAGGAGCTGAGATGGTTCACGGAGCTGAGGTCCATGGTCTCCTCATGGCTCCTGAGAAAGTCCTAGGAGCTACATAAGTTTCCTCCGGTGAGGAAGTAGCTGTAGATCAGTCAGTGCAGAAGAACCTCCTGTGTGGACCTTGCTAGCATGCTAATGCCGTTTCAGAGCTCTGCTTGGCGCCCCTGCAGATGCTGTCCCGCTGACGGATGCAGAAATGTCGCATTCCACTGCGTGCATGTAAATGCACCATACAAAGAAAAAGAAAGGAGGGCTTGTCTTCAGAAATGACTTTTTCTTACAACGCTTTTCTGTAATTGTTTGGACCCCTGGAGACCCCTCAGACATATTAACCCCCCAGGATTCAGGGAATTCCCACAAGGGAGTCTGGTTTCTCTGCCTAGCGTGCACTGAGCTGCAGAACAGAGCTGCTAATGTACAGCACACACACACACACACACACACACCAAAAGGACAAAAAAATCTGAATGTCACCAGCAGGAAGTTCAATCTCATTCTCTGGCAGATGGAGGCAGACCGTTGAGATGTTGTGGGTCAAGGGGCTTGAAGCGGTCTTGTGTGTGTCGAGTGTATGGAGTCATGGGGTCGTGGGGGGGGAGTGGGTCGGCCCAACCACATCCTGACCAACCAGACGTGGTCCTCTGTGGCTCCAGGTCTGGAGCCTCCCCACGTCGACAACACCTTCTAAATGTCTGCGAGCGCTGGAATGTTCCTGTTGAATTCCAATAAAATAGAAGGGAGGGTGCACACAAAAGCCCATTGTTGCCTCCCAGCACTTTGGTTTCCACCATGAGCTGGATCTGGCTGCTGCTTGATGGACGGCGTCCGGCTGCGGACCCCTCTGTCGGAGAGTTCTCGAGGTACCAGATAATTGAATGTTCTTAGTTGTTTTGCATAAACTATTCTAGATTGTTCAGACTGGAGTCAACAAGTCGGCTGTGATCAGGAGCGTGTACATGCCCAGTATTCCTCCACCAGGTCTGTAGGTAGATCCGCGTGACCATCTGCTGTCAGGTTTTATGGATCCAGCTGGACGAGAAGCCTGGGTGGAGCTGATAAGATAGCCAACTGTTGGTTTTCTCTTTGTGATTTATTGAAAAAAATGCTGTGGTCTAAAGCTGGCCCTCAGCAGATGTTTGTGAAATAAAACTGGTTTGACCTGGTAAACACTTGGTTCCCCCATGCAGGAGCAGCTCCTTCTGCTGAAGGACAGGGTGGCTCCTATGTCGGGTCCCCATGTTCTCCCTGTGTCTGCGTGGGGTTCCTCCCACAGGCCCAGAACATGCTGGAGCTCCATTGGAGACCCTACTTTGTCCAGACATGCGAATGAGAGGGTGAATGTTGTATGTCTCTGCATGATGCCCAGCGATTGGTCCAGGGCACTCGCCTCTCGCCCAATCCCATTGAGACACTGGCTGAATGAAATCAGATAGTTGAGGTGCGGAAACTGTATGAACTTGATCTGGAGTGGACCAGGTCCTCCTCAGAGTCCTGAGGCTGGAGGTTCCTGGGCGGTGGACGTGGAGGACTCCTTTCCAGCGTGAATCACTATGATGGCCGTGACGTTGACCTTCTGCTTGGCCCTCCCGCTCCTCAACAATGGCAGCCATCCACTTGGCTTGTCCCTTCATTTTAATCCTCTCCGCCTTTTCAGGAGGTAGTTTACGGACCTGCTAGATCCTGGATTATTTGTGTGCTCCATCTGAGTGCAACTGTTCTCTGAAGGTTCACCCTCTCCTTGCGTAACGCTCATATTTACCGTCTGCAGCCGTGCCACCGGCGAAAACACCATTCCTCAGACATGTGGTCAGATGGTGAATGGGTGTCTGACTTTTCCACCACTGACAGCAGCTCGGCTTGCTTTTTGAAGCTCATGCTTGTACATCTCCTAACCACAGAGAACCTTCAGGTGGTGTGAAGCTCAGGCGGTGATGGATTGCACGCTCCTATGCGGTGGAATTGTCCACTGGGTGGGAACCGTTTGCAGGCAGTAGATGTTTTTCTTTTAGAGCTTTGTAAAAGATCACAGCAGGGTTCCTCGGCGAGTTAATTCAGTGGAGGAGCTTCACCGTCAGTGTGTTATAGCCAGAGGACTGTAAAGAAGGAGTCTCCTTCTTCTGTGACTCCATCTTGATGCATAGCAGAGGTTCTCTAGAAGTGTGACGGACTAAAAGAGTCCCGGAGATTTGAAACCCTGGCTGATCTGTAACATCCGATAGCTATAAGAGCCAAGAACTTCCAAGCCGTGGCAAAGAACTTCTTCTAAGCAGGGAGTCATCCAGCGGTAGAAGTGACCCGGGTTCTTCACGACCTTCTCGGACCCCTGGCCAACTCTGAGTCAGACCGTGGCCTGGGCACTATTTGGTCAGATGAACGGCAGGGCTTTAATTGTGAAGGAGCAGGAACACCATCATAACGTAGACATCGTCACACCTCCAGGATAGAAGGTCCGACGCCAACCGGGCCTTCAAGTCTTGTCCCTGAAAGAGCTGATGTCTGATTTCAGGTTTTGAAGGAGCTGTGAAACAGGAAGTCCGTCACACAGGGTCTGGTTTCAGTGGCGTGTGTGCGTGTGTCTGCGTGTCCGTGTGTGTGTTGATCTCCCACATGCGCTTCCTGACCAGGAACAGAAGTCCTTGTGGTCCAATCAGAACTGTCTCTCCTCAGGGCGCCGGGCAGGAGAAGCTGGGCATCTACATCAAGTCCGTCGTCAAGGGAGGAGCGGCGGACATGGTGAGCGCACGTGTGCGCACAAACACACACATACATAACTGTTCAGATTAACCGTCAAACACTCACCTGTTTGTGCTCACGCAGGACGGGCGCCTGGCGGCCGGCGACCAGCTGCTGAGTGTGGATGGGCGGAGCCTGGTGGGGCTGTCACAGGAGAGGTAACCTCTTTTTCCTTCGAAATACAGAGGAACCCTGACTTCCCGGAAACCCCGGGAAGCCCTTACGTGGGAACGTGGTTGAGGAGGGTGTTTTTACCGCCGGCCGCGCCGCATTGTTTTCACATACACGCCGGTGCAATGGCGAAAAAGCTAATTTGGGAGTTGTGAGCGCCAAGAAGCAAACCACCCTGACCTGCGAACCCTGCGGCCTCTAGACCTCAGGTTCAGGTTCAGGCGTGTCCAGTCCTGCCAGGGAAGGGTTGAGCCTTCCACAGAAACATCCAGATTTGTGGCATGTGTGCGATGCGCTTTCAGCAAAGACCTGGGTGTTGTTTTGTAAATGGCAGCACGCTGTTTCGCCAACGCCCTCCCAGCCGTTAACAGCCCTCGACATGTTCACACGGCACCCATTCTACACACCCCTGCTGCAACTTGCCGGATTCAGTGTCCATCTGTTCTGTTCCTTTGAAGCCCAGGGACGAACAGTTAGAGCTTTGCCTCCAGTTGTGCGTTCCCTCAGGTAGTGAGGGACCACGGTAGCGGCCAGGGTGACCTGCCCCTTCAGCTCCATGGTCCAATATAAACCACTAAGAAGAAGTAGAAGAGGAAGACAATGTGGACACCATGGAGGTGGAAGCTGCCACACCGTTCATGGAATGATAACCAAGGGCTATCAGATGGTTGGAGGGTTTTTTTATCTTCTCCTGCCCTTAGCAAACTCCACACTTATTCTGGTCCAAAATGTAGACGTTCCTCTGCGAGCTTGGACCTCTTCGTCACTCTGACCAGGATAGTTTTTTTAAAACGGGCGTGGCTTATGCGCTCCACCAACCAGCTAAGAGTTCCTATGGAATTGCAAAAACAGACCCTGCTGTGGAGCAGGAGCTCAGATGGTTCTAGAAGCTCATGGCTGCTGTCCCACCTGCTGGCACAGAGGAACAGACTAGATCCCGAGAGGGTTCTCGGAGCTGCAGAAGGTTCCCGTGGTGAGGAGGGGGCTGATGCTGCAGATGTATTCAGATGTAAGCGTCGTGGTTCCATGATGTTCAACTCTTCATGGGACGCAGACCAGCACACAACGGGGCCTGTTTAAATCACCTCAGCGTGTTTGTGCAAGGAGGACCCTCAGGGTGTTCAGGGTCTTCTCATCGATTCCATCCTAGAAATCAGGGCGGAGCCCATAAGAACATTCTCCTTTGGTAATCACCAACACATCCCTGCATGTGTCCCTCATGACCCCGATGCATGACGACACCCAACAAGTCCTACCAGGGGTCTGACAGCAAAGTTCAAACCACATCAGAGCTTGAAAGCCCGGATTGTTCCGGCAAAATTGAGTCACTGCATGTCTGAGCGGCTCTGTCCTGCTGGTGCACCCATGGAACTGCATGAATGATGGAACATCTCAGTGCTCCAATATTCATGTCCTCCCTCCTCCTCTTCCTTCTTCTCCTCCTCCTTCTCCTCCTCCTCACCCCCCTTCTGCAGGGCGGCAGAGCTGATGACAAGGACCGGCTCAGTCGTGACTCTGGAGGTGGCCAAGCAGGGAGCCATTTACCATGGACTGGCCACGCTGCTCAACCAGCCCAGCCCCATGATGCCCAGAGGTGAGATCACACACACACACACACAAACACCTTTATTTCCTTTCAAGATTTCATAATGAAGGCATTTATACAAATAACCCTCTATATATTTGCATATGTAAGTAACTGTTCAAATATAGATTTTTTTTTTTTTCAGGGACAGTTCAGAAAACGAAGCGATAATTAATCCCTTCTGCGCGGCCGTCCCTCCGCTCCCCACGTGTCATTTTTTTTCTCATGGCCACAAATTCCCAGGATTTCCTGGCTGTGTGACCGTCCGTTGGACAAAACAGGAAATCGGAGCTACTGATCTGGGTCCTCCCAAGTGTTTAACTTGGTTTCTCCTCTGTAGAAAGTTCTAGAAACTAAGCTGCCGGGAAAGGTTAGATGTTAAGCGTGCAGGTCGGTGGAAAGTATAAATACCAGGTGTATCCAGGTACTCAGAGGAGGATGTAATACTCCACAGTACGCAGTGTTTAAAAGCCCCTGAAGGTCCCAGATGGTGGAGGGTGAAGGTCCAACACCCTGCAGCAATGCCTGTGTGTGTGAGGGGTGAACAAATGACTGTTTGTGGCCAAAGCCAGCTGTGTGTGTTTCCGTGGTGTGAAGGTCTGGCTGCGTGCTGGAATGTGAACCCTCGGGTTTGAGAAAGGGGGGGGGCTCTGTCTGGACTCGCCTTAGGTCCAGGACGACCCCCACCCAGCCCTGTCTGTGTGTGTGTGTGTGTGTGCGTGTTTGCGCTGCGATAGGTGTGTCGGTTTCGAATGGCCTTAATGCAAAAGCTAGCAAAAGAAAAAAATAAATAAAAGAAATGTCCACAGCGAATTCCCACGGGGATGAAAGAAGGATGGAGCTGTGAAGGCTTCTCCTGGAGTGTTCCACCGCCCTCACAGCTGCCCAGAACCCGCTGGTCGAAAAACAAAACAGAAATTAAAGTTTGAAACAGAGCTCGGGGGTCACAGGAGGACGTTAAAGGATCCAGCTGAAGGCCCAGTCTGGGGTGGGCGGAGGACACTAATCTTAGACCGGAGGAGTGTGTGTCTCCATGACGGGTCCAGGGTGAACAGGATAAGGAGTCGGGATGATGAATGAATGTGTATTCACGGTCCACGTCTCAGCCGTTTCCGTGCAGAAGCTCACCGTCGAGGTGTCCTCTCCTCCTCCCTCCCCAGCCTCGGACCGAGGACGTGAGAAGAACGGGAAGCTGCGACCAAAGAGTGAGGGCTTCGAGTTGTACAACAGCTCAGTGCAGAACGGCTCCCCGGAGAGCCCTCAGCCCGGCTGGGACTCCTACCCCGAACCAAAGAAGATGAGCGGCGAGGACCGGCTCCTGAAGAACCGAGCGGACCACCGCTCCAGCCCCAACGTGGCCAGTAAGACCTCCCGTCTGCTCACCGACACAGCCTCCACACACCCGCTTTGAAAAATTCATCCCCCATGCCCAGAATAGACCCCCCGTCAGTCGGAGGAAATAAATATTTCATGTGCAGTAACACACACACACACACACACACACACACAGGGGAAAGGGTGAAGTCCGGAGCTGGTTGAAAACAGTGAACAATGTGGATTATTCTCAGTGGATTGACTGAGAAGAGTTTAAGTATGAGAGAAAACACACACGCACACACTTAGCATTATTCCAGAAGGTCTCATGTCCTGGAAAATGATCTCGGGTGAAGACTGGGAACCCTTAAAAACACACACAAACACATGCCTTTTTTAAAGCTCCTCTTCCCGTCTGTCTCCTCAGATCAGGGCCAGAGTCCTGCAGGCAAACCGGTCTACCCCGGAGGTCCTGGCACCAAGATCACTTCCGTCTCCACCGGCAACCTCTGCGCTGACGTGAGTTCTGACCTGCGAATGCATAGCCGAAATGAGAAGTGTCCCCAGTTAAGGACCAGGGCTGTCTATGTGAGGAGAAGTCCCTCACGTTGTGATTCCTGGTCGTCTTCTCCAGGATGAACCCTCGCCCCCCCGTCCAGAGGCGTACCCTATCCCCACCCAGACCTACCCGCGGGAGTACTTCACCATCCCGGCCTCCAAGAGCCAGGACCGGGTGGTGGGTCCGGGCCAGGGCCCGACGCAGCACTGGCAGGTCATGGAGGACCGAGACCGGCTCCCCATGGTGGAGAACATCCACAGCAGCATGCAGGTACGGAGGGCGCCGCCGGAGATCTCCGCCAGCCGGCAGGGAACCCCGGCTTTGTGGCCTGAGGAACACGTTGTCGTCCCTGCCCAGCGAGTGAACCACTCCCAGGAGGAGCTGTACCCTCCGCCGGCGGGCCTGAGGCCAGACGACAGGATGCAGCCGCTCTACCAGCAGGACTACCAGCATCGAGACCTGGACTACCAGCACCGGGATCTGGACTACCACAGAGGCCCCGGAGGTGAGGTCGGGGAACCAGCAGCAGGGCGGCAGAAAATACCTCCACATCAGCATTGTGACCGCCATGACAGCAGGGGGTGCTGTGGGCTCTTCTCTGGGTCTGCTAGTTTACTGTAAGGAAGGTGACCTGTGTGTGTGTGTGTGTGTGTGTTGTAGGAGGACCAGACCTCTGGGCTCCGCAGCCTCAGGTGTCCTCCTCACTGGAGTCCTCCACGTCCAGCCAGGAGCACCTCAACTTCTCGGCGTCCTCCTCGTCCTCCAACAAGGCAGCCAACCAGAAGACGGGCCCGGGGCGATGGAAGACGCCCAACACCCCCCACGCTGTGCCGCCGCACTCAGTCCAGCCGCCGTCGCGCTCGGACCTCCCGCCGCCCCCTCCCCCGCCACCCGCCACTTACCCAGATGCCTACGACCCCTACGACCCCTACGACCCTCAGCCAGAACTACCTCTCCCGCCGCCTCCTGCCGCCATCGCCCCGGCAACGGCCCAACAAGTGGCGGACCGCAAGAAGCGCGAGGAGCAGCAGCGCTGGTATGAGAAGGAGAAAGCTCGTCTGGAAGAAGAGAGGTCAGTGCTGCAAAACATGAAGGGGATTCTTCTGGTGACCAGGAGAAGGATTGGAACATTCTTGTCGAAATCTTGTTGTACAAACTGGACTTGAATTTCTTCCACGACAAGATTTCAACAAGAATTTACCATGACCCCATGACCTGGATGACTGAGAACCCCCTTCTGTGTAACATTTGATCACACACACACACACACACACACACACACACACACTCACACACACAAGTAAATTATTGACATATCTGCACCTGCTCCTTTTTTAGCATTTCTGTTTGGATGCTAAACTGCATTTCGTTGCCCTGCACTTGATAACAAAGTGGAAACCAACTCAATATATGTATAATCTATCATCTAATCTAACTAAATATATATTTAATCTATTCCAACTCACAAAGTACAATCACAGATTACAAAATGTAATCCAAATCTCTCTCTCTATATCTATCTAGCTAGCTATCTATGTGTGTGTATATATATGTATACATACATTTGTGTGTGTGTGTGTGTGTGTGTGTGTATATATATATATATATATACATACATAAAAACTCTTATCATCTATCTATTTAAAATCTTATATTTAGAATAATATGATGTTTTTTGAGATACGTGCTTGACCAAGAGTTTGAGCAGATCCTTCCAGGGATTACTTTGTGCCTCGGCCCTCCAGACCTCCTCATAAACATAGAATGAGCCGTGGAGAACCGGTCCTGGATATGACGCTGGAGCTGGACATAGTTTCGTAGCATTAGCTGAAACTTTCAGAGGCCGAATAACGAATTGAACCTGCCGCAATAACGCGCGTGGCGTCTGCCTCTGACAGTGAACGTGTCGGTCTTTGCGTTTCGCAGGGAGAGGAAGAGGAGAGAGCAGGAGAGGAAGCTGGGTCAGATCCGAGGCAACCCCGTCATGCCCGTCCAGCCCCACAACAACGGGGGGTCGGCGCCGCCCCCGCACCACCAGCCCCCCCCAGGCTCGGCGGGCCCTCCCCAGCAGTACCTGCCCCCCCAGCCCCAGCCGCCCCCCTCCAGGCCGGAGAAGCCAGCCAGCCTGCCGCGCTCCTGCGGCCCCGCCAGTGCCTCAAGCCCCGCCGGTAAGCACCTCGAATCCCGCGACATTTGCCGCCCCACCTCTTCCGGACCAGGTCTTCAACACTCCCGTGCTCCCCGTCCTCCTGCAGGCGCGGACACTGTGATCAGGGAGCTTCTCCCGCAGCAGCAACCCCGCACCATCGAGAGGAGGGACCTCCAGTACATCACCATCAGCAAGGAGGAGCTGACGTCCAGCGACAGCCTGTCCCCGGACCCCTGGAAGAGGGATGCCCGCGAGAAGGCCGAGAAGCAGCAGCAGCTGCACATCGTCGACCTCCTTGACAAGGAGATCCAGGAGCTGCAGGTGGGAGCCTGGAGCGGCCACTTCCGGTTTGATCAGTCTGTAGTCAGCGCTGTGAAAACATCTAACTCTACTTTGGTTTGACTTGGCGTGGCAAAGACTTCCAGACATTTCTTCTGCAGACAGCTTCTAAGGCTTCAGATGATGGATCAGTGTTTGCCTGAAGACCAATTGGCAAAGGTCTTGTGGACGGAGCAATGAAATGTGTGGAGGTCACGAAGTTCTAGTTGTTTCTGAGCGGCGGTTTGATGGAATGTCATATACAGATGTGATGGATCTGGAAGAACTGGAGCCTCCAGCAGGGCTTCAGCACATCACAGTGCTTATTAAACTGTTAAACTGTTGATGGGGCGGCACGATGGAGCAGAGATTAGGACCAGGAGGTCCCTGGTTGGACTTCCTGTGTGGAGTCTCCGTGTTCTCCCTGTGTCTGCGTGAGGTTTGTCAGGGTTCCTCACACAGTCCAAACACATGCAGGAGGTTTGTGTGGATGAGAGGGGGTGAATGGTTGGATGTCTCAACATGCAGTCCTGTGATTGGTCCAGGACGAACCCACTTCTCAGCCAATCACAGTTGGGATAGGCTCTAGCAGGATAAGCGAATGAATGGCTGAGTAGATGGATGGATGAATGAACCCAACACGAGGATGAGGTCTTTCTGTCTCTGCGTGTCCAGGCGAAGCCCGAGCGGACAGCGGAGGAGAGTGACCGCCTGCGGAAGCTGATGCTGGAGTGGCAGTTCCAGAAGAGGCTGCAAGAGTCCAAGCAGAGCGACGAGGACGAGGAGGAGGAGGACGACGAGGACGTGGACACCATGATGATCATGCAGAGACTGGAGGCGGAGAAGAGAGCCAGGGTGAGACGGGGAGAGAGGAAATGGTGGATCGAGGGGAGGAGGGAAGAAGAACAACACAACGTCACGGGGGTTTGAGAGTGATTGTGGAAACGGAGCGGGATCGGCTGCCAGGAGCTGCTGAGGAGAAAATACTTTCAAAGCTATTTTTGGTTGGAAACCAAACCTTTTAGATGAACGTCTGCGAATCAGGCCCGGCGGAGGAAGACACAAAAATGTCTTCCAAAGTGCCAAGGAGGAAGCGGGCGGCGCCGCCGCACTCTGAATGCTCCCGCAATGTGCATCCGCAACACGCTTCTGTCATCGCTTTGCCATGCTGAGCTGCTTTAATCTGATTGGCTGGGAGGGGGTGGGTGGGGGGGCAGATGGTTGCGAAGCTGCATTTGCATCATATGGAAGAAAAAGAAATGGCAAACCCGCAGGAAAACACTGGGTTCTTCCGAAGTCAAGGCAGAAAAAAAAATGTATGTACCCTATCATGCAAATGCAGGAGGTGCTTTGCTGTGTTGTCATGACGACACCAGTCCCATTTTCGGAGGGCTCAAGGGTCTGGGTGTGGAATCCACTGTGTATTACTGAGAGAGTGGACGGTCAGGAGGTCCCACCTGCCGGTCAGAAGGTCAGAGCCTTCAAGGCTCCGGCCGAAGCGGTCCTTTCTGCTCTCCCTCTGGTCAGGAGCTTCTCCCGGGGGCTGAAGGTCCACAGATGTGTGACGGCCCAACCTGCCCTTGCAATTTTCTGGACTGAATTGTTTGGGTTTCCCTCAGATATTTAGGTTTTATCGACAAATTTGAGATGATTTCTTTCCTATTGTCACTTTTAAGGTCTGGCAGTCTGTAGGCATATAGAAGAAATAGGAAAGAATTACAAAGTATTTTCAGCAAACAGGAACAGAACAGAACCTTTAAGACAAACTGCAGTGTCAGCTGATAACTGTCAAAGAAAACAAACTTAAATTTGTGTGCGCGCACGATGCGCGGTTTCTTATCAGTCTGTAAACAGATAGTCAGCAGGTTAGTCAGACGAACAGACTTTTTGCAGATTCACCAAACCATGGAAGCACATGGCAAGTTAGTACATGTAGTGTTATACTAACATGTACTAACTACGTGTGCTAAGTTAGCACATGTTAGTTCATGGAGAATTGGTACGTGTCCATTATTGTTGGTACATGTTTGTACACGTGTTGATGGCTACAGGAAAAGTTGGTCGATGTTAAGTTAGCACATGTGAGTACATGTAACCTAGTCCATGTTGGTGCATGTATAGTAAGTACATGTTGGTGTAAGTTAGCATGTGTTTGTAAATAAGTTGGTACTCGTTAAGCTAGCATATGTTCAGCTCAAATAGACACGCACACACAGTACTACCCTGAATACTGTGTAGTGTGTGTGTGTGTTACACAGCAGAGGTTACAGAGGGGTTGTCGGTGGTTCACCGTTCAAACATCATCGTGAGCGAAGCCGACATGAGTAATGGAGTAATGCTTTCACTCTTCTCTCTGCCCCCCCCCCCACCCCCCCCTCCCCCAAGTTCAGGTCCCCCCCTTTGGTTTCTGGGTGTTTCCTGCTCTCTCACTCCTCCTCTGTCCCCCTCTCATGCTCTGCTCTGCTCTTGTTCTTCTCCAGCAGCAGACTGCTGTCCCAGCTATCTCTGTTCTAGACTTGGTATGTTCTTCCTGTTACTGACCAGTATCCCGTCCCCAATCCTGACATCACTTCCTGTTTCCTGTCTGGGCCGTCCCAGCCGCCCGTGTCTCCAGTTTGTCCCCCCCCCACATCTGGACAGCTGTTGTTGTTTCCATCCCGGGTGGGGTTGTGGGTTAGTGGGGGGGGGGGGGGCATGTTTAGCTTGCCGTCCTCGGGGGTGCTTGCGGCTTTGTGGCGGGGGTGGGGGGGTGGGGGGTGCTCTCCCCGCCTCCTTATCCAATCAGAACGGCCGCCCGCTGCTGAGAAGGTCCGAAGAAGAACACCGA
Organism: Fistularia commersonii; assembly: GCF_037954325.1. Classification (NCBI taxonomy): domain Eukaryota; kingdom Metazoa; phylum Chordata; class Actinopteri; order Syngnathiformes; family Fistulariidae; genus Fistularia; species Fistularia commersonii. The sequence goes on along the minus strand of NC_141303.1, from coordinate 14,835,028 downwards.
AGGTGGAGCGGCGGCGGCCTCTGAGTGAACATGGAGGTGGCAACTGCATGCCAACGGGGGGGAGGGGCACGCATGCTTCAGCCCCGTGCACCCCCAGCTCTGCTGCCGCAGGGCTCCATTTCCATCACCATTATCTTGATCATCCGTCCTCCCGCCATCCATCCATCCGTCTGTGCGTGACCAGCTGAGCGTCCCGATGGCGTCTGCGAGGAGAGTCCGGCCGCCGCCTCTGGAGAAACACACATCCTCTCTCTTAGAGGCTTGCAGAGCTTCAGGGCGTGAAGGTCTGTGAGGCTCCTCTGGAGCTCATCTTGGTGTCCTGTCCCCTGTCCCTGATCGGAGGCCGCCCAGGAAGCAGATGCTGAAGAAGACCCTTTTAGCAGGAACAAAAAAATCATGACATTCACCCCCCCCCCCCCCCCCCCCCCCCCCTTAGGTAGTACTATTCCACTCCACCAAGTACTGATCTGATGGACACCAGTAGGAACCCTTTTAAAGTTCTAGCAGAACAAGTTTCCGTGTAGATTTCAACATTGAATCAATCATGAGACAGGAATGAATTGCCTCTCTAACACGGTGCCCCCTTGTGGCTGAAATACCACACTGCCACAGTTGAGGTGTGTGTCAGCGTCCACGGGTGTGTATTTTTCAGAACGTGGTTGGGTCCACCGATCCTCAGCCAGGGAGTGCGTCTCCTCCCACCCTGTCCACCTGCCAAGTGGACAGGTGTGTGTGTCGGGCTTCACTCTGCAGCCCAGCTCCAAAACCACCACCTTTAACATCGAGAACACCTCGAGTGTGTGGAGACGGGCTCTCCTCGTGTTCGCCACGCCTCCTCTAGCTCCTTGTTGCATGATGTGCATGATCAGCTGCGTGTGTGTGTGTGCACGCGCGTGCGTGTGTGTGCGCGCGCGTGTGTGTGTGTGTGTGTGCGCACACTGCCCCAGGAGGACTCTGCCACTCTGATACAGACTGCCTCTCATTTGCAACACACATTGATCCACATTGGTGTCCACGCACTGATCTGTTCTGTCCTGAAGAGTGTTTGTGTGTTTGTTTTTGTGTGTGTTTGTTGCACTCACTGCTTTCTTGCTTTCTCCCGTGCCTGTGTGTTTTTTTCCGTGTGTGTATCAGCTCCAGGACGAGGAGCGGCGGCGTAAGCAGCAGCTGGAGGAGATTCGCAAGCGTGAGGCGGAGGAGCGAGTGAAGCAGGAGGAGGAGAGGAGGTGGAGGGAGGAGGAGAGAGCCAAGAGAGAGGCGGAGGAGAAGGTCGGTGCTTCCCTTTGTCTCCTTCGGGAGGAGAACAGTGGAGGTTGTTTAGCCGAGGATCAAGACGGTTTTTACCGACTGGTCTCAGCGGGATGGCGGTGTCCTCACAAAGCTCCAGAGAGAAGGTGGCCTCCTCACGCAGCTGCTCCCTCTGGTCCACGGAGGAGCTCTGCCGGGAGGAACACGCTCAGGGCTTGTGGTCCACCGAGAAACAGAAACCCAGGGCTTGAAGATCCCGGAGAAAGTGTTAAACCACGGGTCGGCAATCTTTCCCGCTCAAAGGGCCATTTGGAGCCGTTTACCCACAGAAAAGAAAACACCGGGAGCCACACAACATTCTTGAAATTCAAAATGAATAACATAGAACACTATTTTTATCCTTTATGCTGTGTATAAACAAAATATGTGTTGCATTTTTTTTAAATTCACGAACAACTGCGGAGTAAACTTAATTACATTTCCGCATGCGACAAAACATTTTGAACTCCGAAAATCCGGCGCTGGGTCGAAGGTTACTTTTAAACAAAATACTCAATGTCTGTTTGAGTCGTTGTATTTGACACAAAAAAGCCAAACTTAAATTATCCAACCGCAGCAAACTAAAAATGCTGTCCTCTCTGTGTGCTGTCATCCTTTTCCTGGCGTGGCAAAAATATTTTAACACATTCTATTTAGATGTTCTGAGATCGCCATCATCTTCAAATTTAAAATTCCTTTTAGAAAATGATCAATCTAAAATCAAATACATTTCATTTAAATACTCATTTTCAAAAGCCACATCAGAGCAATTAAAGAGCCACAGGTTGCCGACCCATGTGTTCAACATATGTAGAAACTTCTCCCCATACGCGAGAGGAGCCTGGACCGCAGAAGACACGAAGCTCCAAACGCAGATCAGATCAGAGCTGGTGTTGCATTTAGAGCCTGAAACCCATCATCGTCCATCTGCACCGAACCGCTCTGCTCCGAGACTCCCTACATCTGATGGGTTTTAAATCCAGGAGCTAAAATGACGAGTCCCTCTGATTAACCTCCTTCAGGTTCCACCCCAGAACCCCCTGACCCTTCCACAGGCTCGCCTTCCTTTCAGGATGTGATGTTTTGTGTTCGGATCAAACTGTACAGTTGCATGTTTCCATGATGTCTCCCCCCCCAACCCCCTTACCCATGTGATGTGTTGTCATGTGACCGTCCATGCCCCGCTCACCTCAAGCATGGGACTCCATCGTGTCGTTGCTGTTTTCAGGAATTGAAGTTATCTTTCAGTTGTTGTCTTTATTTGGGTGGGTGGTGGGTGGTGGCGCAGGGGTCAGTGGGTTTGAGTTCATCCTGTCCTCCATTGTTGTTGTTTTCGCCAGCCTTCCAGTCTGAGTTCAGGGAATGCCGCCCCCCCCCTCCCCCCCTTTCCGGAAAACCACGTTTCATATTCACACAAACATACAGCCGCCATATCCCACCCTTTACGTCCCCCACACCCATGCCCTGCCCTCCCACCCCCCATTCCACATCTTCCCACTCATTTGAGACCACACACACCGCTAATCCCTCCCAGTGTCTTCAGATTCCTTGGCCAGCAGCTGCAGAGGCTGAGTGTAGACCGCCGAGCTCACGGCGGGCCGGGGAAGTCCCGACGCCGAGAGGGAGGAGAATCTCACAACACACACACACACCGCACACACGCACGGCCGCTCGGGGCGCCAAACCCAGAAAACCTAAACACATTCCTCCCGGAGCTGCGTCATGTGCGAGCAGCTCGCAGGAACGCCGCCGGCGTCTGACGCCCAGAACCCTCAACGAAGCCCCCGTCACCACTGAGGCGCCCCAAAACCCGACGCACCCATACACCCGGCAGGGGGGCCGGTGGCAGGCAGCCGAGGAACCGGAGTCCAGTCAGGGTCAGGAAGGTTCTCCTCACCGTGTTGGTCAAAGCTATTGATCCAAGTCATAGTCAGGTCCTGCGGCCAGAGTTTGTGTGTTCACTGTTGTTTTCTATGGAGATGGAGAGTTTGCGTGGAGGAACCTGTCTCAGGGTTCTCAGGCTCCAGTAGGATCAGTTGGTTCGCTTTCTTCACAGTCAAAGGCTCAGATTCAGAATGTATTTATGGGATAAAGTTCATATTTTGGGGTAGGAATCTTCCAGTGGGGCCTCCGTGGCCGATCGGCTCGGCGACCGCTCCGTCACCTCCACCTTCTCAGGGGACCGGTGGTGGAGCAGCGGCGGACGTGTGAATTCCATCGCTCTGTTCTGAACAGAGGAGCTTTTCCCGTTGGCCGGCGCCGGCTCTCCACGGGCGCATGCGATTCTTCTTCGCGTTCCGTCCGCAGATCCGGCTCACCCGGCGTTGTCTTAGCTTGAGGTCACGTGAGAAGGGCATAGAGGTTGTGGAGGAGGAGTTCCCAGGCTCGGGTGGAGATGCGAGGCGTGGGTGTGATCGGGCGACACTAACAGGTTGTCCCCCCCCGTAGAGGAGACAGGAGGAGGAGTACTACACCCGCCTGGAGGCGGAACGGCGCCGGCAGCACGAGGAGGCGGAGCGAAAGCTGCTGACGCCAGAGGAGCCGGCGGGTCTGTATCGGCCCCCGCTGCCCCGGGATTACCACCCCCTCGCCCCCCCCAGCCCTACTAACACGCCCCCCGCCGCCCCCACAGAGAAACACCTCCTACCTCAAAACCCAGGTCGCCTCCCCCGACACGCTCTACACCGCCAAGTTCGTCTCCTACGCGGGTGACGAGGAGGACGCCGAGGAGGCCTCCGGAGCAGGGAGCGGCGGCGGCCAATCAGGTCAGGTGAAGCTGTCGGCGACCCGGAAGTCGTACGGCGACCTCCCGGCCGCCGTCCCGCCCGGCCGCGGCAGGCCACCGCCGCCGCCCGCTGCCCGCAAACCCCGCCCCCTTTCCGACGGCATCTTCCTGTCGGGCCGGTTCCAGCCGCCGCTCAACAACTCCAACAGTACAGGGCCCCCCCTTCCCGCCAAACCCGGCTCCAACCCCCCAGGAGGCTCCACAGGTAGAAGAGAGGGAGGATCAGGCCTCGCCGCAGTGCCCTCTCATCCGCTCATCTCTCCATTCACTCCTTCACCGTTTAGCTCCGTCTGTCTCCCTGACTCCCCCCCTTCCTGGTTCTCATTCCCCGTCGTCCAATCACGTGTCACTGTCTGCGCGGACCAATCAGATTCTTTTATTTTTGTGTGTGTTGATTTGTCTTGAAACACCTTCTTCCTAGTTTTTTTTTTAATTTTTTTTAGATTCTTCCCCTCTCCCTTCCCCTCCCCGATCAGCACTAGCCAACAGAAAAAGCAATCGATAATCAATCCACCCGATTGAGACCCATCAGCCAATCATAGTACTGTTGGTGTTGTCGCTCGCCGCCTCCCGTGTGTCTGATTGGTTGCTGCTTCGGGACCGGGGCGGGGGGGGAGGGGGAAGCCCCACCCACTTCCTGCCCCGTGGCCCTGCTTGGCGGTGTGTGTGTGTGTGCTTGCTGGAAAGGGAAGGAGGGACTCACACACACACACACACACACACAAACACACACACACACTGATCTACTGGCCAGCACAAAGGTATGTGAAGGTACAAAGCCCTCAGCAGCGCGACCTACTGGATGCCCTCCTCACAGCTTTAGCGTGGCCGCCCTTCGACCTTCAACACCTAGTAGAAACTATCCTGTGACATGGAGGTTTCAGCTGAGAAGGTCCAGGCTGGGAAGGACCGGCATGTGTTTGTTCCATGTCCTTCCAGAGGAGATGTTTGGAGACATGCCTTGTGACAGTCGGGCTGTGAGCGCCTCTGAGGTGAAGACCTAAATGCCGACGGGGGAAGAAGAGAACCCCAATACCGTGCCGGAAGAAGATCAGATGATCTGATATTCCGTCCCTTTCAAGAGCTAGCTTAGCTTAAAGCTAAAACCCAAACAGGAGGTCTGTGTGCGTTGTGTTCCTTCTATCCATCAGAGGATCTTCGCTGTGGTTCTTCCTCTTCCGCAGGAGAACTTTGAGCGCCAGGGCCGTAAATCTGTCCACGTCCACAAACGCTGGAGTAGCAGAATAACCCTCCCCCACAGCTGCGGGGGGCCTTCGGCGGCTGGTTCCACCAGCAGCAGGAGAACCAGCTGCCTGCACCTTCAGCTCCACCAACACCAGAGCTCCCATCAGACCTCCATCACCCCTCCCACTGCTCCTGCTGCTGCTTGATTCAATTATGAATCCAGACCTCCTAATGCCCTGACCCCCCATGCCGCCCCCCAACCTCTCAGGGACCGAATCTGCATGATACCCCCCCTCCCACGTACACACACACACACCACCATCACCCCCCCATCACACACACACACGCACTACCAGCTGATTAACCGGCTTGATGTCTATTGCTTTTTTGACTGCCTGTGCCCCCCCCACCCCCACCCCCACCCCCGCTCCTCCTCAGCTGATCTCACTCGTCGTCCTCCTCTGCTTCCTGCTCCTCTCTCGTTCTCCCGCCGTCTTCCCTCCCTGGTTTGTCCGCCTCTTTCCTCTGTCCATCTGCTGGGCTGCAGCTGCACCAAAGGGTCCTACTGTGGTTCCCAGAGGGCTTTGCAGGCTCAGGTGGAGCTCCAGCGGCACCTGAGCCTCCAACCCCGCGACGGGTCCACCGGGTGTTTTACGCGGCCGGCAGCTTCCAGGAGCAAACAGGGGGCCGCTCCTTCCCGTCGTCTGGTGTCAGCACAACACAGAATAACTGCACCTCCGAGGAGAACGGGCGGGACCTCCTCTGAGGAGGACCACCTCCTCGGCAGAACAGAGGAGCCTCCAAGATAACCAAACCTCAGTCGGCAAAGAAAACACTCTTTGAGAATCCAGAGAATCACCGGTGTTTGGTTTGCCAAGGACATTCCTCACATCCATAAAACAAAAGCCAGACCTCCGGTCACATCATCGGGAGGCGTCTGCAGCTTCCAGCCAGGAGGCGGCAGATGGCTCTCGGAGCCGATCTCTTCAGATCCCCTCACCTTCTCCCCACGGATCAGAGGAGGCTCTCGCCCTGTCGGTGATGTTTAATGGACAGCGGTAGATCTGAAGATCCGCCAAGACCCTCCCTGAGCTCACTAATCCCCACATCTTGGCTGCCAGGAGAGCAGGGCTCCTCAGAGAAGACGTCCTCTCCCAGAGAGCAGACCATCCGATCCTCGGCTTTGGTCACGAGGAGTCATTCGGTCGTTCTTTTCCCGAAGAAGAAAAGGAGAAGCAGGTTCACCCGGAGATGATCGATGGAAGCCACCAAAGGGACGGAGAGGCTGAGAAGAAGAATAGAACGGAACCATGCGGAAGTATTAATCCGTTACAAACTACACGATCAATACTTTGGATGAAAAGCCTTCGGACTCGGAGGTCACAACACACACGCACGTAGGGGACACACATGATCACATGATCACATGATCGGCGCTGCTTTGGGGGTCAGAGGTCAAGTTCGCCCTCTTCCTGTGCGCTCTGATGACCCCAGTGATTTGTATCACATCTTCAGGATCCATTAACTTTAATTCACAAGAGCCTCTGGAGGTCAGGATGTTCTCAGATGTTCCAGGATAGACACACGCACACACACACACACACACACACACACACACACACACACGTGCGGTGCTGCTCTGGAATGGCCCCCTGTTTGAATGCCTTCTCTCTGCCTGGCTGCCTGCCGTCTCTGAGCTCTTCTCCTGCCTGCAGTGGCTGAAGCTTCTCCTGATCCTGGTCCTCCTGCTGCTGCTCAGCCGCTCTGTGGGAAACCAGGTGACGAGGAGAAGCTGCTGCGCCCCCCCCGCCCCCCCATGCCTGTAGCTCCTACAGTTCCAGACATTGATACTTCTTAATTCTGTTGATGTAAACGCCCCCCTCCCCTCTAGACCAGCAGCTTCTCCTCGTAGATGTTTCAAGTTTCTTGTGAACGAGGCGGCGGCAGGCACCATCTTGACTGACGTGTGCGTTTGTTGTCTCACCCCGCGTCCCCTCACAGGACTTAATGCGTACACTGGAAACTCAGCAGGAGTTGTAGGATCGGGAGAAGTCTACAAGGACCCGCGGGACAAGTGGACCAGGAGGTGAGACGCCTTCAACTGCCGTGGGTGTGTGGGATCTGGCTACACCTGCCGGTGGGACGCCAGATTCCACCTGGAGGGAGTGGGGAGGTGACCTTCAGGAGTCAGGGACTGGATAAGATAATACTTTATCGATCATCAGGGGAAATTCATTTGTCACAGCAGCACAACAATATAAATATAAATCGAAGAAACAAAAGGACAAAGACAATAACAAGGATAGAAACAGGAAACAGTATAACAACAAGGATAAAAATAGACTGCTCAGTTTAAAGTGTTGAACCGGCAGTTCTCAGCTGTTTAAACCTTGTTCTTTTCACCCTGAGACCAACCAAACCGGGCATATATATTCAAATATAATATTTTAATCGCACATAGAATAATTTTGAATATTTAATCATAGAATATTTTTCATCTCAAAGTTCAGCCAATATTGATCAGAAAAGTTGATGATATGAAACAATTTCATCGTCCATCCTTAGATGCTGTTTTAGTTCCTCAGCTTCTGCCAGGTCTGACGATTTCTCTTGCATCCAAATCTTAGTTTTCCAGGTCAATTATTTTGAAAATATCGGAACATTTTTACAACATTTCTTTCACATTTTCAATTGGTTTATTTTAAATTCTGCAGTTACATTTTATTATAAAGGGTTTAGCATTTTTAGATAAATTTATTGTCAAAAAAATGTTTTTAATATACTAAAAATGTGTGTGTGTGTTTGTGTGTGTCGCAGTCAGGAGCAGGAGAACTCTGTCCCCGGCGGAGCCCCGGAGAGTCTGACCTTCAAGGAGCGCCAGCGTCTCTTCTCTCAGGGGAAGGAGGTTTCCAACAAGGTCAAGGCTTCACGCAAACTCATGGAGCTGGAGAACGAGCTCAACACCAAGTAGTGAAGCCTGGACACACCAACTACAACCCCCCCCCCCCCCCCCCCCCCCCCCCCACACACACACACACACACACCCCTTAAACACACAAACACCCCCTCTGCATCCATCCCTGTCGCCACGGCAACGCCGAGGTGCAACTGGGAGGGGGGGAATGAATTAAGTTGTCGGGGAAAAAGGCGCTCGCTTCCCCTTTTTTCCCCCCTTTGACTGTCTCCTACTGCAATGATATAGCTACGTCAAGGGTCCAGTTATTTAAAGGTTTATTAAAAATAACGGGGTGGGGGGGCAACACAAGCAGGTGGAGACACGTACGGCTCAAAAACCTTCCCCTCATTACGGTCTGTCGGAGATATATGATGGTAAAGCACTGTACACAATGGAAATTCTATCTGGTGATCGGTTTTGGAGAATCACACCACTAGAGAAACGGGGGATCTATTTTTGTTTGTGAACTGTTTCTCTCGCGAATTGGGGGGATTTGGGGCGGATCAGAGATTTATGCTCATTTTAATATTTTTTTTTAAATAGCTTCTGAAATACGAACAATTTTATGGTGTTGTTTTAAGCTTTTTTTGTTTGTTTCCTCACACTTTCACATTCATTTCCAGCAGGAAGTTTGAGCTCCACGACCAACTATCTTATGGATATTCTCTTTTAAATCTAAATTCTCAGCGAGTGGAAACACTGTTCTTTCATTCCGTAGCGAGAAAAAGCATGGGATTTTCTTTTCCTTTCCTTCTTTTGTGATTGTTTTTCATTTTGAATCAAGCTTTGGCGGACTCTCCCGCGGAGGGTCTACGGTCCAGAGTCTTTAAAAGTGCACAACATTACTGTAAATATTTGGGTCCACGACTGTCTCACTTTTACTACTGTAAAAAAAAAAAAACCTGCCAGGCGACCGAGAAGACAAACCCTGCAAAACTAATGTGATGTAACAACTTTTATTTTGGTAACAAAAGTCCCACAGGAAGTTCTGCCAAAACTGTGGACTTTTTAAATGTTTCCTGCCCCACACTTGAGGTAACTTTGTTTTATTTTGTTTTATTTTTTTTTTGCTTTTTCTTGTTTTTTAATCCAACCTTTGCGGAGTTGTGTGATTAATTTGACTGACTATCTTCGACTTTAATCCAGATTAAAGAAACGGGAAAAAAAGACAAAAACAGGAACGTTCGCTCACGATGTTCACAATGTGACTGTTTGGTTTCACAATAAAGACTTCGACCCTTTGAATCCTTTGTTTGCTTAACAGATATTTATTTCAAAGAGACCTTCTTGCACAAATATAACTAGAAAAAGAAAACCACTTGTAATGCTGAGTTTGTATCGGAAACTGTTTTTGTTTGTCTGTTTGTTTTGGAGAGGTGGATTGACACCGGGGAGCTCCGGTACTGTGGTAATAATCCGGGACTGGCCGTTGGGGTTCGTGACCTCTTCCGAGGGTCGCCCACGGGATTCGGGCCCTTTGGTTTGAATGAAAAACTAGACGTTTGGACCGTTGGTGAATGGAGTGAATCCACGTTTGATTCGTCCTTCCAGGAAAACACTTTGTACATGATGTTTCCTCCCCCTGCGCCAGCGTCCCTCCACAGTTACCCCTTTGAAGCCTTCAAACTCAACACGGTCATGTTTAGCCTTTTTGTAAGTCATTAATAAACACACCTTTTTCCAAAGTTGAGACTGGAAGTGTTGTTATTGTAGGTGATCTGTCAAAATAAGGAACTGAAGCGACACTAAAACTACTTACTGTTAAAATAGCAACGAAAAGCAGATTGAATATATTGTACAGGAAATCTCTATGGACCTCAAAACTATGACCTGAATAGAAGGTAACAAAAGATTTTACAGAAGACAAACTAAACACCAAAGCAGTAAGAAAACTACAAAAATGGTGGAAAACCCACCGACTCAGTAAAATGGATCTGAAACTAACACAAGCTGTTTTACAGCCAGAGATCTTGGAAATTCCAGAGATCCAGTCATTATTATTATTATCATATATTTATCAATCATTTGAATTGGCCGAATAAAGGCGCGGGCGCAAATCCATCACTTCCGGTATCCCAAAAAAAAGGATATATATTTATATATATACACGTTAAAACGTTATATATGTTCGCATCCTGATTCTCATAATTGAATATATAATATATATGTATATAAACATATAAAATGGTTATATACGGAATACCTTCCGAAGAGACTCGTGACGTCAGCTGATAATAAATGTCGCTGTTTAGCTAAACAAGCTAACTAAGCATGACACACAGACGCACAACCCAGTCATGCATTCAAATATTAAAAAATAGTGCATTGCACGTATGCATAAGTCAGGATGGCCGAGCGGTCTAAGGCGCTGCGTTCAGGTCGCAGTCTCCCCTGGAGGCGTGGGTTCGAATCCCACTTCTGACAGTACTGTTTTTCCGGAGCAAACCCCCACTAGCAGTATTCTGGAAGACCGACAGAACATACAACAGTGTAATAGTCGAACTAATGTTGATGTGAAATTTAAGTTTTCCCTACTATGTAAGTATTGGACTGAATTTTTCTTGTACCTTTGCAGGATGAACTCACACAACTTTAGGGGAACCAAAGAGGTGGGTTAGCAACAGAAAGCGACAGGTCAAATTGGCCCTGCAGAAGTACAAGTCGGCATATCAACAGAATTTAGCAAAGGTGATACTGTGAATATCTATCCTCTGTCAAAACCTTGATGTCAGAAGTGGGATTCGAACCCACGCCTCCAGGGGAGACTGCGACCTGAACGCAGCGCCTTAGACCGCTCGGCCATCCTGACTCACACGTTTAGTCTTTGACCTTCAATTGTGGGATTTCTACACACACACCGTCCACCCCATCACTCAGAGCCCCCGGCTGCCGATCGAATAGGTCTCGGCAGGTCTCTGTACATGGTTCTGAGATGTCTATTTGGTTGATTGGTCACTTTGGACTTCCAACAACTGGTACTTCGGATTTTAGGTGACTGAATTGCACCTTTTGTAAGTTGCTTTGGATAAAAGCGTCTGCCAAGTGACTGTAATGTAATGTCATCCATAAGTTTGCTGTATTAATGGCACCTGTTTGAACTGGTTATCAGAATAGACCCCCTATACACACACACACACACACACACACACACATATATATATATATATATATTGATTTCTGTGCCTGGATCCTGTACTCACAGGATGATCGCGGTATGTTACAGTGGATGGATGGGTGCAGCACTGGAGTGCCTCAAGGTACTGTCCTGTCACCATTCCTCTCCACCCTCTTCACCTCCAACCTCCGGTACACCTCCAGTTCCAGCCACCACCAGAAGTTCTACGATGACTCTTCTATTGTTGGATGTATCAATTATAACAACGAGGAGTACGGAGGTCTGATCGCGAGTTTCGTTGAGTGGAACAACCAGAACCACCTTCTACTCAACATCTCCAAGACCAAGGACTGGTTGTGGACTTCTGGAAGATTTGGAGGAGACAGGTACCAACCACCGTCCAGAGTGAAGAGGTGGAGATAGGGGACTCCTACAAGTACCTTGGGGTTCGCATCATCAACAAACTTGACTGGTCACACAACACTGATGCAGTCTACAGGAGGGGTCATTGCAGGATGTTCTTCCTCAAAACCTTCTACCAGTCTATGGTAGCCAGCTTTCTCTCCTTAGGTATAGTGTGCTGATGGGGAGGTGCCCAGACTGGTGAGGTTAACAGGCTCAACAAGACCGTGAGAGAAGCCGGCTCCGGGGTGGGACTGAAACTGGACCATCTTCAATCAGTGGTAGCGGGGAAGGTGAAGCACAAAGCGGGTGTTATCCTGAACAATCCTGCCCACCCCCTGCATGACGAGCTGTGGCCGATGGGCATCGCCTTCAGCAAACGGTTCATCCCACCCCAGTGGAGAAGCGAACGCTTCAGACTCTCCTTGTGTGCCGTCCAGACTGTGGTTATGCAGTCAGATGACCATGGGCACCAATTAGCATCACTTCATCTAGCTCATATCTGTACATATATATATTTATATGTATACATGTGTGTATATGTAGAAATAGAAGAATTGAAGGTCAGAGAGGCAGAAAATAAGTCAGGATGGCCGAGCGGTCTAAGGCGCTGCGTTCAGGTCGCAGTCTCCCCTGGAGGCGTGGGTTCGAATCCCACTTCTGACAACAAGGTTTTGAAAGATGATGTTGGATTTCATAGCATCACCTTTGCTAAATCCATGTACTTACTGCTGATATGCTGGCACATACTTCTGCTGAGCCACTGTGACCTGCAGCTTTCTGTTGGTAACCCGCCTGCTTGGGTACAGTAATGTGTGAATCCTTCCGAGTCCATGCTTGAAAGCTCCTGTGGGAAACCATGAAAACTTCTGATCTTCATCATGTAGCCGCTGAGGCTCCAGACAGGATGGGAAAAGGAAAAACGGTGCTGACAGAAGAGGGATTCGAACCCAAGCCTCCAGGGGAGACTGCAACCTAGACGCAGTGCCTTAGACCGCTCGGCAGACATCATATCAGTGTGACACCCAAAACAAAGTTTTTTTTCACGATTTAATAAATGAAAAACTTTCAATTGCAATGTTTTATTTACACACCCAGCCAAGACATTACAAACATAATAGGGGAATTAGAAAAAGAAACAAGTATTTCCCTGAGAATCATCAAAAAGGAAAACTAAAAAACTAACCAATAATCAGTTTCAAGTCTCAACTGAAATGACTGAAATGTTGGACTGTGGTACCTCAGTTTACAAATCTGATTAGCTCCTACACATAGTTCTAAACTAAAACGTATTGTTTGATAAGAAACAATGAAAAAATGAACACTTTCTTTAGAGTTCTGAGGTCCTTCTGTGATCTGGAGACCCTGCGAAACTTTCTTTGCTGATTACTTCGCTCACTTTACTGCCGCTGTTCTTCGGGATGGAACCGTCTGACGATCTTGCGGTGTTGTGCAACAAAGAAACACTGACATGCAAATGCAAATCGATGCTACAGGATAGTATTTTAGCAGTTCAAGTTTTTTGATCATATATTTTGTTTGCAAATGGATCTGTTGGTCAAGCACTCAGTTTGTAAATAAGGGACCACGGCCTCATTGATAACCACGGTGATAATGAAAACGCTGGTGACAGTCGCAGTGTTCCAACTCTTCTCACATCAATTGGATCCAGAGGAGAATCTGAGCAGAACCTCCTTTTCATCAGTACCCTCAAGAGGTACCAGAAGACCTTTTTGTTCCCGCTCATTGTCTTCTTCACTGACGGGGACTTCAAGCAGGTTCTTCAAACGTGCTCCGCAACCGGAACCTCGACATGCCAGACAGCAAGGTTTCAGGTTAACTTAAATATCACTGAGACATTTCCCGGACAAAACACGTATATATATATGTATATATGTATATATATATATACTGCTCAAAAAAATAAAGGGAACACTTAAACAACACAATGTAACTCCAAGTCAATCACACTTGTGTGAAATCATAGTGTCCACTCAGGAAGCAACACAGATTCATTTTGACTTGTTTTAAGGACATTACATCAAAGTTGGATCAGCCTGGAGTTTGTTTTTACACTTTAATTTTGAGTGTGATTCCTAATCCAGACCTCCATGGGTTGATACAATTGATTTCCATTGATCATTTTTGTGTGATTTTGTTGTCAGCACATTCAACTGTGTAAAGAGCAAAGTATTTCATAAGAATATTTCATTCATTTAGATCTAGGATGTGTTTTTTAAGTGTTCCCTTTATTTTTTTGAGCAGTGTGTATATATATATATATATATATATATATGTGTGTGTGTGTGGATTTAAATATTCAATCTAAAAATGTAATCATAATTTGTGTTTACAGACAGAAAGAAGAACAAAAAGCAGAAACACATATTATGGAGAAAATATGCCGTTTACTGCTTGAATAGAATTATCCTAAATAATTTTGAATAAAAAAAAAAAAAAAAAAAACATTGCAGCACTGGCAACTTCAACAAAAAAAAAAAAAAAGAAAACATTGCCTACATACATATACAGTGGGGAGAACAAGTTTTTGATACACTGCTGATTTTTCAGCTTTTCCCATTTGCAAAGCATGTCGAGGTCTGTAATTTTTATCATGGATACTTCAACTTCACCTTTAACTGTGAGTGATGGAATCTAAAACAAAAGTCCAGAGAGAAACATTGTATGGTTTTTTTAAGTAATTAATTTGCTTTCTATTGCATGCCATAAGTATTTGAGAAATCAGAAACATAGAACTTTGCCATATTTGGCACAGAAAGCTTTGTTGGCAATTACAGCGATGAGACATTTCCTGTAGTTCTTGAGCAGGCTTGCACACACTGCAGCAGGGATTCTGGCCCACTCCTCCATACAGATCTTCTCCAGATCTGGTTTCGGGGCAGCCGCTGGGCGATATAGAGTTTCAGCTCCCTCCAAAGATTTTCTATTAGGTTCAGGTCTAAAGGACCTTGAGATGCTTCTTACGGAGCCACTCCTCAGTCGTGGCTGTGTGTTTCGGGTCGTTGTCATGCTGGAAGACCCGGCCACGACCCATCTTCAAGGCTCTTCCTGAGGGAAGGAGGTTGTTGGCCAAGATCTTGCGATACATGGCCCCATCCATCCTCCCCTCAATACGGTGCAGTCGTCATGTCCCCTTTGCAGAAAAGTATCCCCAAAGAACGATGTTTCCACCTCCTTCATGGTTGGGATGGTGTTCTCTGGGTTGTACTCATCCTTCTTCGTCCAAACACGGCAAGTGGAGTTTAGACCAAAAAGCTCTATTTTTGTCTCATCAGACCACATAACCTTCTTCCATTCCTCCTCTGGATCATCCAGATGGTCGGTGGCAAACTTCAGACGGGCCTGGACATGTGCTGGCTTGAGCAGGGGGACCTTGCGTGCACTGCAGGATTTTAATCCATGATGGCGTTGTATGTTACTAAAGGTACTCTTTGAGACTGCGGTCCCAGCTCTCTGCAGGTCATTGACCAGGACAAGACATGTAGTTCCGGCCTGATCCCTCACCTTCCTCATGATCATTGATGTCCCGTGAGGTGAGATCTTGCATGGAGCCCCAGACCGAAGGAGCTTGACCGTCATCTTGAACTTCTTCCATTTTCTAATAATTGTGCCAACAGTTGTTGCCTTCTTGTCAAGCTGCTTACCTATTGTCCTGTAGCCCATCCCAGCCTTGTGCAGGTCGACAATTTTATCACTGATGTCCTTACACAGCTCTCTGGTCTTGGCCATTGCGGAGAGGTTGGAGTTTGTTTGAGTGTTTGGACAGGTTTATACA
The DNA here is from genome assembly GCF_037954325.1 of Fistularia commersonii. NCBI lineage: Eukaryota > Metazoa > Chordata > Actinopteri > Syngnathiformes > Fistulariidae > Fistularia > Fistularia commersonii. Next base: position 14,819,502 of record NC_141303.1, on the reverse strand, counting down.
GATACCGAGTTCAAACTGGTGCAGTTAATATAATAATACAGGTATTGAGTGGAGACAGGAGGGCTTTTTAGAACTAATAGAACTAATAAGTCTGTGATAGCTGCAATTCTTACTGGTTGATAGAAGATCAAACACTTATGTCATGCAATAAAAAACAAATTACTTAAAAATCATACAATGTGGTTTTCGGCATTTTTGTTTTAGATTCTGTCACTCACGGTTAAAGAGTACCCCATGATAACAATTACGGACCTCGGCATGCTTTGCAAGTGAGAAAAGCGGAACAATCAGCAGTGTATCAAATACTTGTTATCCCCACTGTATATACACAAATATATATATTTATTTATACACACACACTCACTCACACACACACACACACACACACACACACGTTTTCATTCGATCACAGAGTATTGAAGATATGAGTACATACCCATAGTAGGGACATGCCTTAGTCCAAGCACATCTTGTCCAGTATTCACCAGCTTCATGACTGCAAGGATGCTGTCTGGCAGGATGCCCGCCTTCCAGTGTGACACCAACTCTCTGAGGAAAATCTGAAGGTTCTTCTGGTATAAACACAGCTGAAACACCACAGAAGCCTCATCTGTCCCCTGCCCATCCAGCCCGGCTCTCGGGACACAGGGATATGTCACGTTTGGAAGTTTTACCAAATCTCCTTGGACCATCTTCAAACCGCGTCCGTCTTGGTATAGCACAAATTCCCAATGGCCAGAATTTACAAGGTACAAAACCACCACGGCCTCTGCCTGCAAACACAACAGGCTCTTTACGTCTGAGTTCTGCATGTAGCAGATTCCAGGGCGGGCTTGTGGGAGAGGAGAGAAGTTGTCCGACATGACGGACATGTTGCTAGTTGTCCCAAGGAGGTCTGCTCGGAGGATACAAAACTCCAAAGGAGGAGCCATGACAGCAGTGAAGCCATGATATAATTTGTCAAAAAAGATGGGGGCAAACTCAAAGTGCTGAGGTGGGGTTGAGGCCCGGGTACGTCTTGCTAACTCACTTGGGGTTTGAGCTCGAGGTGACTTTGGCCCTTCATCTTTCTGCTGAGAGGTCAGGATACGGTTAATCAGGAACAACCTACTATGAACCATATCGACCAGCCTGAGGCTGTGAGCATCTGAATGAGATGCAAACACATTCTTGACTTCTTTGTCAACCAATGTCTTGAGAGTTTCACTGCGATGCTTGGTTTCCACGAGCATGAGGCGGTTCATCTTACACAACGGAGTAAGGTTCGGGATTGTACTGATGAATCTTCGTATGTAGCCAATCGTAACTTCTCGAGCTATTCCTTCATCCACCAACAGTACTTGGCATCTATTCTGGTCCACTTGTTGGACAAGCACTCTCTTCCACTGAGGGTCCTCTGGTACCTGAATGAGGCACATGAAGCCTCGTCTGACAGCTTCCTTTACTATTTGATTCATCCCGGATTTTCTTTTATTTCTGGTGGACATTCTGCTTCTGTTACGCCCTGATTTCATCCCCGGGTTTGCGAACAGCGGTAGATTCATTTTGTCCTCTTCATCGAGGTTAATTTTAGATCCTTTTGTGGTCTCTTCCACCTTGATGGTGGTCTGCTCAAAGGGTTTCCCCATCTCCATTGTTTCAGATAAAGTATCAGGCACCTTCACATCTTCTTTGGCAGGTTCATTGCCAGTTTCAGTTGCTGACGGATCGATTGTTTCAGCATGACTCAATACCTTGACATCCCAATGGGTTCCGAATTGGCAGACAAAGTGAACACTGACTGGCTTGTCCATCACAGCATCAGCAAAAAAAGCATCTTTGTCGTTCTCTTTCGTGCCCATGACACGACACGGAATGCTGAATCTTGGCTGAGAGAGCAACTGCTGTGGTAGGTAGTAGATCTTCTCCTTCTCGATGACAACAGAGTTTCCGTAGTCCAGGAACTCAATCTGGAAATGGCTCTTTCTTGACGCTTCTTGGTGTTTCACAACTGCTCGATACAGAGCTCCGTCCTCTTCGTACTCAGCTAAAACAAGGTCATTGGCTCTCAAAGAGGGGATATTCCTCAAGGCCATCTGGGAGTCACCTGAGTTGAGAGCTTTACGCAGTTTCAAAAGAGCAGGTTCGTCCTCTTCCAGCTGAAGGAAAAAGTTATGAACGGAGTCGATATGTGACACAAAACACTTCACCCTGCATCCCGCATACACTTTAACGTTGGGCAAACATGAGAGCTGAGGGACATCTCTGTCTGTGGTGGGTGGAGGCCTTCCTGCCCCAATGTCACGGTTCCATCTTTGGACTTCTACCTGAGAGACTTTCAGAGTTGCTACCCTGCCTGCCTGCCTTTCAGTGTTCCCTCTCTTCATGTGGGGTCTAGGCATCGCACGAGTTGGTCTGCGGTCATTAGATGAGGAATAATTGGAGATCTTTTGCACATTTAGAGTCTGGGATTTGACTGAAGTCTGCATTTTTTTATCACAAGCATCCACTGTCTTTTTAGCTTTGTTCCCATTGGGCTTTGAAAGACCGCGAACCAGCTCCCTCACTCTCTCGTTGATGTTTAAGTCTCCATCGAACAGCTGAATGTCAAATGACCCATCGTCATTCTTTCCAACTATGACGGCTCTCACCTGCTTGTTGAGAACAGCTGCTTCCAGCCACTCCTTGGCATCAACAAAAAGCAGCTCTTTGGAAACTGAGGCAAGGTTGAACCTCAGAGCTTGCATTGGTGTATACAGCAAATGGTGAGAGTCGTTTGGGATGAACATGATGTTGGCTTTCTCCGTTGTATTTGTGTTTCCATAATCCACAAAGAACACACTGAGATGGAGAGGAGATTGGGCCGGAGCTACTATACCCCGATACCATTTTCCATCCAAGTATTTTGCTAAGCACAGCTTTCTGACAACGGATCTCATATTGGCTTGGTTAATTTTCCGGCTTTCCTCAGATATCGTGGTTTCAAGGGCTTCGATTACTTCAGCATTTTTCTCAAGTTGACAGTAAATCTCCCACTGGCTGTTGAGGTGAGTGACACAGACGTGTGCTTCATTCTTGGGCTTTAAGTCAAATGAAGAGTAAACAAATGACTCTGGAATGGGAGCTACTAGCCTTGTTGAGACTGTAGTTTGTCCAAACAGACCCCTTTCTACCCGCGCATTGGTAATGATCTGCTTCGTTTGGGCATTGTAGAGGTCCACGACACTGTACAGCTCTTTCTCCACTTTCAACTGCAAAAATATTTTGGATCTTAGGTGGCCAGAGGTATCTCTGAAAAACTTTTTCATATAGTCTGCTACCTCTTGGTTCCTGTCCCGACAGCACTTAGCTTCAGCAGGTTTCTTCAGGTTGTCAAGGGTGCATCTAAAGGCTTGTCGGTCCAGAGTAACATATTCCGGCATTATCGTCTGAAGGTGAGTTTTCTTGATTTGAAATGTAAATCCATAGTCAACAAATAACACCCTGGCATGGTCCTTTTGTGTTTCTGTGATAAGGGCCCTGTACCAACGACCATCCCGAGGGGACTTAGCGACACACCGTTTCTCTCCACACCGGACGGGAACCGTATGAGTCGTGTAATATCGCTGGATTTTACTCATCAGGTCCTCCAACTCTGCAACCATGTCAAGTCGCTGACACCAGAAATGTAATGGAGAGTTAATGTGAGAGCAACACACCGCAAACTCACAACCGGGTTTGACGCTTCCGGCGCTGAAGCCAGTGGCACCGCTAGACTTTTCATATTCGAATCTGACAGCGTCCCCCTCTTGCTCGCCATCTTTCCAATTTGTTTTCCCGTCTATGTATGGTGTAACAAGTTTCCTGTGGCGATCTGTCTTTTCAGTCACATGTTTTTTATTTTGCACTATACTGTTCCAGATATCAGCTTGTTTCGAGGAGACAAGAAACTCACTGATACTCTGACTATCTTTGCCCCCCATCTCACGCAGATCAACAACGACTTTGTCTTTTCTGATCTGAACAACGTGGACTAAGAAGGCCTTGTTGTACACAGCTTTTCTAAAAAATTCACAGTTCAGGTTGGTCCAAACGTTGCTCAAGGGGACAACATTAACAAGAGTACAACAAAGGGAGAACGCAGGTTTGTGGGCAAAAATTTCAGGTATCTTCTTAATCGACATATATGGAACTCTCTCAGCGTTCCCAAAGTCAATAAAAAGGACTCGAGCTTCACTCTGCAGAGTTTCAATTACGACAGCCCGGTAAAAATGCATGTCTTGCTCATACAACGCACAGCATAATGTGCCAAGTTCAGGTTTATGTAGCGCTTCCTCATCTAACTTCACCTTACTGAAGTGATTATTCATTTTTTCCACCATTACTTCAAACTCACTATTGCGTTTCTGTGTTCTAAGCCAGAAGTTGTTAGGATTTGCAGCATGTTCGACATAGCCTTCGAACACAGAGCCTACCCGCACGTCCTCTACTTCCATGGTTTGAACAAGCTTTTGACTGATGATTGAGTCATAGTACAGGGGGCCAGCAGGAGGTGAGGACTCCTTTGGCTCACACACTGACTCAGCACTCTTCTTGGGAAGCTCTTGGATAAGTTCTGATTCCTTTGTGTGATTGTCTTGAGCACTGATAATTGTAACCGAGTACAGATGTTGCACTTTGTCAAAAGTAGTGATCTCCAGAAGCAGCACTCTTCCAAGCAGGCCTGTTTTGAGGAGACTCAGTTGCTGAGCTTCGGCTGCTTTGTCATGAGAACATGAGGAAGAGAGCGAGCAGGGGAATGCCATTATGGGAACTGAGTGTAAATCAGACGGCAACCTCCGGAGGTTCTCAATTTTGACGGATTCCGAGTATCCGTAGTCAATGAACAGCACCTCCGCCTGTGGGCTCTCTGGGAGCCTTTGCACAAAGCCTCGGTACCATTTCTTATCTTTGCTTTTAACTGCACAGAGGGGACCCGGGTTTTCTTGCATCTTGTGCTCACAAACAGCAGCCAGCTTCTTTGACATGTCCCAAAGATCTGTTTCCATACTTGTCAACTGGCAGTAAAACAGGCCGGGGTTTATTGCAGCAGTCACACGCACTTTAAGGCGTTTTCCACAACTCAACCTGAGCCCAGAGAACAACATGATTTCCTCATATCCTGGCAATCTGTACGGTTTGCAGCAACGTTCTTGTTCTTGTGACTTCTCAGTCACCAAGTGGGGATCATAATTTACATTGTGTTTGAGTGGGATCTCTGTCAGCATCTCAACCAAGAGGAGAAACGTGTCTGTGTCCACATGCCTCGCAAAACCTTGCAGGACAAAGCCATCATTTATTTCAGGAGCCTCCAGCAAGAACACTCCATAGAGCAGCAGGGCCTTGATGTGACAGGTAATTGTTTTTCCAATCAGGGTGGAGAAGTACTTCTTCACTGCAGAATAAGTAGAGTCATTAAGAAGCAGAACATTGGCGAGAAAGCCACACACTATCTTTGGAGGCAGGATAAAGAAATCCTCTGAGCAGGATGACAAGTGGTCAATATCAGCCGTCAAGATATTCCCATTATCTATTAGGAAAACATCAAATAAACCCTCTTTGCGGTTCTGGACTCTTCCTCGGTACCAGTGAGCTGAACTGAGATCTTTCACAAGGCAAAACTCTCCAATGTCACCTGCAGTTTTGGTCTTTTCGATGTTCTGTATTTCCCCTTGCAAGATGGTGTAGTCAAGCTCACACACAGTAAGATGTTGTCCTTGGAAATATATTAGCGCTGTTTCAGGATTCCAGTCCAGGTGAGCTAACTTGAGGTCCATTGTTCCAGGTGTGCATGGAATACATAGATCCAGGTCCTGCGACCTGAAGATGATTTTTAAACATGATTTTTCCTTTCTCAGTTAGCAGAACTTCACTTTTCAGGAATAGCATGATTATCATTGTGTTAAAATAATTTTGGAAATACTGGTTTATCAAGAGCAACATCATTTTCTCATTTGACTGTATGCAGTGGGTTGCAATGGAGAACCTTTGTTATATACAACTCAGCAAAATAGGCATCATCACACACAAGCAAACCCAAAGGTCTCTTATCTTCAGAATGGAGATATGTTAAATCTATTTTTTGAAAGAAAGCTACGCTGCTGACATGAAGCATAAAAGATCCAACTTACCATTTGAAGAGAAATTCACTAATCATACAGAATGAGCGGTTTTATCACCTTTCAAATGTAATCTTTGTGTTCTCAGTCAGACAGGAAATTTGGGAGTACTTTTTTGGTTAATTTATAAATCCTGTCAAATATACACAACTGTATAGATATGTGGAATATGTTTCTGAATGCAAAATATTCCCTTTGAATTGCCAGGTATGTTTTTATCTGATTTTTTTACATTTCAATTAAAATACCATACTTCAAAAAAAGACTTAATGGAGGACATTACACCTTGAGCCCGAATAATTTGAAGGTTTTGCCTGGTTTACTTACTTTTGGCTTTCAGAGCTCAGGCCTGACATCACGTCTGCAACATCAGCTGCGTCCACGTCAAAAACAGAACCTGAAAAAGAAAAAAAAAATTATATATATATTTATTATTGGAAGAAAACAAAACACAGATTTATACGACAAAGCGTCACTTGTTAGTCAAATTAGATCTTGCAATACAGAGGGGCAAAAAAGTATTTAGTCAGCCACCCACCAATTATGCAGGTTCTCCCATTTAAAAGACGAGAGGCCTGTATATTTTGTCATAGGTACACGCCAACTATGAGACAGAATGGGGAAAAAAAAAATCCAGAAAAATCACACTATCCAGTTTTTAAAAGAATTCATTTGCAAATTATGGAGGAAAATATGTATTTGGTCAAGAACAAAAGTTCATCACATTACATATACCCGTTGTAGGCAATGACAGAGGTCAAATATTTTCTGTAAGTCTTCACAAGGTTTTCACACACTGTTGCTGGTATTTCAGCCCATTCTTGCAGATCCATGCAGATCTCCTCTAGAGCAGTGATATTTTGGGGCGGTCGCTGGGCAACAGACTTTCAACTTTCTCCAAAGATTTCCTATGGGGTTGAGATCTGGGGGCTGGCTAGGCCGCTCCAGAACTTTCAAATGCTTCTGACGAAGCCACTCCTTTGTTCGGGCGGTGTGTTTGGGATCATTGTCATTCTGAAAGACCCAACCACGTTTCTTCTTCACTTCCCTGGCTGATGGAAGGAGGTTTTCACTCAAAATCTCATGATTCTTGGCCCTGTTCATTCTTCCCTTTACACAAATCAGTTGTCCTGGTCCCTTTGCAGAAAAACTGCTCCAAAGCATGAGGTTTCCACCCCCACTAATGCTTCTCAGTAGGCATGGTGTTATTTGGATGCAACTGAGCCTTCTTTCTCCTCCAAACACAACAAGTTGAGTTTGTACCGAGAAGTTCTATTTTGGTTTCATCTGCGCAGAGGACATTCTCCAAACCCTCTTCAGGATCATCCAAATACTCTCTAGCAAACTTCAGATGGGTCTGGACACGTCCGGCACTGCAGGATTTGAGTCCCTGGTGGCGTTGTGTGTTACTGATGGAAGCCTTTATTACTTTGGTCCCAGCTCTCTGCAGGTCATTCACTAGGTCATCTCATCTGGGATTTTTGCTCACCGTTTCCGTGATCATTTTGACCCCACAGGGTGAGATCTTGCATGAAGACCCAGATCGAGGGAGATTATCAGGGGTCTGGTATGTCTTCCATTTTCAAATAATTACTCCCACAGTTGATTTCTTCACACCAAGCTGCGTACCTATTGCAGATTCAGTCTTCCCAGCCTGGTGCAGGTCGCCAATTTTGTTTCTGGTGTCCTTTGACAGCTCTTTGGCCACAGTAGAGTTTGGAGTGTGACTGCTTGAGGTTGTGGACAGGTGTCTTTTATTCTAATAACCAGTTCAAGGCCAGTGAGAGCCAGAAATCTTGCTTGTTTGTAGGACACCAAATACTTATTTTTCCTAGGAATTTACCAATTAATTCATTAAAAATCCTACAATGTGATAGTTGAAGTGTACCTGTGATGATAATTACAGGCTTCACTCATCCTTTTGGGAGAACTTGCACAATTGGTGGCTGACTAAATAATTTTTTGCCCCACTGTATTCACCAAAATAAAAGATAAGCCTACATATGCAGGAGGAGACCTTCTAGAGCCAAAGTCTGACAATCCCAATTTAAGTTCCCAATTAATTCAGATCATATCGAATCTGGTACCAAAGCTTATTAATTAGCAGCGTTTGGCTGTCAGAAGTCCAACTTTTAGTTTATGGATAAACTCAAAATCCCAGAATATATACTTTGGCTGCTCAATATTTTCATTTTATGTTTAAACGAACTATCTGTGAGAATCTGCATGAAAATTTTGTTGCAAGAGGGACATTTCTAAGGGTGTCATTTATGTTTTTTCCTTACAAGACAGAATTTAACAACACAGGGAACAATGGTGGTATTTTCTAAGTAAATCTGAATCTAACGTTTCATATAGACCTCTATTATAAACAAAACAAGTGATAAAACATATGTATTTCGTACGTAAGTACAGTGAATATTTCCATTTAAAGACAAAACAGGGCATTATTTAATTAGTTTTCTTAATTTTGTTATTAAAAAAATAGTATTTAAATGGCTTAAAGTCCGTCCAAAAACGCTAGTTTAAATCAATAATTTGATAGAGGGTGCCACATCTACATTACGCAAAACTAAGATAGCCTAATTTAACTGGATAAACATTTAAGTATTAAACTTATAAGGGCAAGTAACGCGGACTGAACGGATGGAAGTTCAACGCCAAAGGGCTTTAGCATTATTAGCAAAGACGTGCTAACAGTCGCTAAGTTAGCGGATGTTTCAAATCGACATTTTTAACGTTACGACCAATCATCGAATGCTGAAAAAAAATTGGGTTCAGATAACTTGAATATCTACCGGATGACAGTCTTAGAGCGCCTGGAGACAGAAAATAACGACAATCCACCCGTTTCCAACCTTTCACTTCGTGGTTTGCCTGGTGACTGGAAGTACCAGCATGGAGAGACGCTTTGGACTTGATTAGAATATCAATAGACACCTGGTATCTGATTGGCTAGTTAAACCGCAAGCGCTTGATCTTGTCCAATCAGATAATACCTTATTTAATATGAATGCGGGATCATCCTGAATCCAGTCCAAGGATTCAAAACTTCCGTGACGTGAATTCAGGGAAATAAACATGAAATCAATATAACTTGTTAAGCTTTTCATCATAAAGGACTTTGCGGTGGAACTCGGTGTTAAATCAGACCGAACAACAGGCAGCTGTATTTTCCATCACTGAAAAAAAAAAGAAATAAAGAATGAATCCTACTAGTAGAAGATCGATGTGTACGACTGCCACTGATCCTTTTCTCTGCTATTGGGATTGTAGGTTATATTTAAATGAATCACAAAATGCCTTTGAACTAGCTTGAAATTAAAAACATTTTCAATCTGAAAACACATTTTTGATGGGACTGTTTATATCTTTTAAGTAGCACTATAAAAGTCGCAGTCTCGTGAAGGTAAACATCGACTGGACACAAAACATAATACAGAAGAAAATGTGTAATATTGTAAAGTATTGAGAAAAGGGGTCGGAGAGGTGATGCAAAAAGATGCATATTATGTACAGCAGGGATGTCAAGAAATATCAGGTTATATATCAAACTGGAATGCACAATAAATTTATTCTTAAATTTAGATGAGATTTAAAAAAAAAAAGATGAAAACGATAAATCTAAAATATTTCACTCAGCACCTGTCCACAACAAGAGAGGCCATTAGTGATGGATGAATTAATATGAAAAGATCAGGCGTCCAGCTCAAACAGCGTGTTGATTAATTGATTAGGATATTAAATTAGGAAATTGCATTTTAAAAGAAAAACAGTTAAACTGGTGGCACTTTCACCAGAGATGAAAGTGGACATAACTGTTGCTGCTCATTTCTGATAATTGCATTTTGTCTGTGTATATTTTTGACCTGGCATTGTCCAGATGGGTAAATAGGGATGAATGGTTGAGTGTTTCTGTATGTCGATCCAGGATGAACTCACAGTGTAGAAGATGAATGATGAAGATGAGTGATATTTGAGTGGCAGACCTGTGGGAGTGTGTCCCAGATCTGTTTACCTGCTACCACTGACTGTGCCTGAACTCGCATTAGAAAAAAAATAAATACATGAACTTTCCACCTTTCAAGAGGGTGGATATAATGGGACGCTTTTTGGAAAGGCTCCGCCAATCAACACAAATATTTACTCTTTCATTCTTCGTGTCAGCGGTGTCACACACTCCATTATTTAATGTTAAATAATACGTAAGTCTAGGACAATGATCTGACGAGGCTGGAATAAGGTTTTTAACCTTTAGAGACACACACTCACAAATTGAAATGCGTGAAAATAAACCGGCGGATCCCGAGTCTCGGTGTTTTGGCGCAGGTCTCGGCTGGTGAAGGGCCCGGCAGGCTGCACGGAAGGACAGATGGATGAGGGTTTTTCTGTTAATCATTAATAACCTGGATTAGCCCCAGTCTTCTGTAAATATGATGAATGCATCCCTGGGCTTCATTAAAGCTCTCACCTTCCCACAGCACTGCTTTATTTGCCTGCCGTGGTTTATCAGTGGAGCAGAGCGTCGCCTCAACCTCCCGCCGGCTTCACCTCCACGGACCCACTATGCTGCATGTGGTCCTGGTGGTCTTCCTCCCCTGGATTGGAGAAAAAAGTTTTTAAGGATTGTTTCTTTGTTGTCCATCATTTCTGGTCCTCTTTTCTTTTCCTTTGCTTCTTTTTTTTTTTTTTTTTTTTTGAATGACTGAGCGTCACCATGCCGATGAAACGAAGCAGTGAGAGTTCGAGCGGCGTGTTTCTTATCCACTCTCTGACCAAAAGCCTTTGCAACTCGCCAGAGGAAACGCACGCCGACTTCCACCAGGAGGATGACTCCGGGATCAGATCAGGTAAACGGGGTCTCCGCGAGGTTAGATTATTCCAGAAGCTTTTTCGTCGTCTCCTCTCGGCCTACCTGAGAGGGACAGGTTTGAAATCTGTGACGGCCGCAGGGTGGCGCGAAACTGAGTTTTGCAGTGTTGAATTTGGCGAAACGCTTTTGTTTAACATTTTAAATCACATGAGTGAGTTAAGAAAAGATACACAAGAATGTGAGATCATCCATGTCTGCAGGGGTATGGCGATTTAGATAATTTATTGTATTTGGGCGTTCAGAGGAAATGCTGGCGTCACATATGTAACATATGCGACGCTAACAGAATAAGAAGATGGCCCCTGAGCACAAAGTCAGTAGGACGTTTAGCATCCAGTCTTATCAAGACTTATTGGATGTGAAATGGTGAGATGTTCTTCAAAAACGGAAAAAAAAACAGCAACAATAAGGTACAAACATTACAGGTGCTGATAGTGTTTTATATGACTCCTAAATCAGTCTGGAGTTGCCAAAAACATAAACAAATGATTTGAAAAAAGAAAAGTAAAACTAAATCACTGGGAAAACCATATGGAACAAACAGTGAAACATACAGAGACAGTGGGGAAACATTTGAAATGACGTGTTTTCTGAATAGGGTAAACACATAAAGAGCTTCCTGAGTCTACACAAGGACCTCTTGTGGCCGGAGGCCAAACGCCAAATCAGGCAGTGGGAAGTGAACCAATCAGATGAGGGCTGTGACATCAGCTGACTGGAAAGTCCAATAGTAATGTCCTTTCAAAGTGAAAGAAACAGACAATCTTAATATCTTTTACCATTAAAGCTTCATCTGCTTTTTTCCCAAATACTTCTTCTACAACTTATACCAGTGATAATAATAATAATAATAATAATAATAATAATAATAATAATAATAATAATAATAACAACAATAATGATAATGATAATGATAATAATAATAATTATAATAATAATAATAATAATAATAATAATAATAATAATAATAATAACTCCCAAAAGTACACTTGAGAAAGGAATCCACGACTCACCTGTGTGTCTCACCAAAGCAGAGGACAGCAACGAGACGCCGTCCTCCGAGGAGGACCCGGACTTGGCGGACATCGGTTCGGATGCGCACGCGAAGCAGGGCGCGTCGTCCTCCAGGAAGACCATCAGTCAGATCATCAAGGACAAGAAGAAGCAGACGCAGCTCACCCTGCAGTGGTAAGAGCTGGAGAACATACGATGGAGGGGGGTTCTGGTTTGGCTTCTTGTCCTCCTGCAGGGATTCATTCACTCAAACACTGTTTGGATGCTGGTGCAAGAAGGCAGTGTCTGGATAAATTCTAAATTATCAAAAGAAATAAGTAATGAATGCAAATCTCATACAGAATGAGTGAAATATATTGTGTTTCGTTTTTGTTTTTTTCCCCGTCACGGCTCACTAATTTATGGCCAATCTCTGTTCCCTGTCTAATGGAATATCTCAAGATAAGTCAAGTCAAATTTTGTTTAGCAGCATTTCATGACACAGTTTTATTTTCCATGTAGAGCGGGTCTGGACCACACTAAAATGAGCTACAGAAAACCAGCATTCCCACCAGGAGCTCAATGTGGGTGGCCTTCTGCCTCGACCAGGACAGAGAGGGTTAGGGTATCAGTTCCAGTAGCGCTAACAGCTACATGCTAATAGCTGACATGACACAATGATAGCTTTGATAATCATAAAAGAAATAAGAATATAAGAATGGTGGACACCTCTGGGAGACTAAGCCCATGGCTGCACATCTAGAGGCCAGTTATGCGTGTTTGTTTTGTGTTGTATTATATAACCTGAGGAAAAACAGATGGAAATTAGCTTTAGCTAAATCTGATATGAAAGTGTCTCTTTGCTTTAATGCTTCCGACAAAATACATGAAGAAAATGATAATAAACGACATGACCCTGTCTACTATGATCATGTCGAAATATGAATAGGGGTTCACCCCGATTTGACACATCTCATGAAACGTCCACTTAGTGAATTCATTAATTCAATTCAAGCAGTTATTTATTTATCAGTCTGTTTATTCATTTGAAAGAGAAGCTCTAAAACACATGAAAGGGGATTTTGAGAATTCGTGCAAGGGTTTGGTAAAAACCATGTAATGGCATTCAGAACTCATACAAGCAGAAACAGAGGTAAATTGTCACACATATAATATAGCATATTGATTAGACTGTGAGGAAATAAACATACAACGCTAATGGCACTTCTGGCCGAAGTTAATTCGACATGGCTTTGTGATAACCGCATCGATTTCCTATTTTGCCTTAATGTCTGCCATTTTTGTACTTTTGTCCTGGAGCTGTCATTGAGCTTCAGTCTGAAGACACACATATTGCTCTGTGTGTGTTGTCTCGCCCATTGAAACACACTCTGTCCATGTGTTGTGTGTCCCCAGGCTGGAGGAGAATTACATTGTGTGTGAGGGTGTGTGTCTTCCTCGCTGCATTCTCTACGCCCACTACCTGGACTTCTGCAGGAAGGAGAAACTGGAGCCGGCCTGCGCCGCCACTTTCGGGAAGGTCCGTGTTCTGTATGAAGAGACGTACAAAGTCTATCGGTCCAATCTGGTTGGCATGGCAACAGTCGAAAATTAAACAACACTGGTAAAACTGCGGCTGCTACTAGATTTGAAAACGGATCAGAAACAGTCGGGGACGGTTTGACAAGCCGTTGATAAGTAGACGTCAGAAAAATACTCTGAGAAAATCAGCGTCTGATATTTTTCCTAATATCTCGTCCAATTCCGATCCGCCAGACGATCCGTCAGAAGTTCCCCCTCCTCACCACCAGGCGGCTGGGGACCCGCGGACACTCCAAGTAAACACACATTCACATAGCATTGTTTTTACACTCCAGACACAAATGTTTGCTCCCAAAGCTTCGTAACATTAAATGACTTCCGGCAGGTACCATTACTACGGGATCGGCATCAAGGAGAGCAGCGCGTACTATCACTCTGTGTATTCTGGGAAAGGTTTGACCAGGTATCCATGACTGTCTCTTTAAGCTTTCATCAGTCTTTACTGAGAGGAAAAGAAGTGAAAATCTCAGTGTCTGATGCAGTGTTTATTTTACCAAATATCTTTTGTTTCTTGTTCAAAGAAAAGAAAGATTACCCTCGATCGCTCTACGAGCAAATACACGTTTCTCGATAAAATCACCACAGCTCCAAAAAACCCAACCTGAGGTTAAACCTTGAGAACCGAGCTTTGGATGAATTCATCTACTTCGTGAAATACCTTCTTTTTTTAAAAAGAAGTGAATCTTTCAAAGTTTCCGTTTCATCTGTTCTTCACTGGCTTGAGGAATGCCAACAGTTATTTGATTGAAATTGAAAAAAGCAAATAAAAACTATTTACTGTATGTGTGTGTGTGTGTGTCTGTGTGCGTGTTTGGAATCATTCAAATCTCGATTGTACAATTGGGATAAAACTCAAGCTGAACAAATCAAATATGGGTTTATGTGATCTAAAAAAAAGCTAAACTGGAAACAAAAACAAGTGTGTGTAACCCAAGCCCATCTTTGCTTGCAGGTTCTCAGGAAGCAAGCTGAAGAATGAGGTACCTTCTCCTCCTCCGCCCTCTAAATTACCAGCATTTGAAGCACACTGTCCTGACCGCGTGCCTCTGTGCAGGGGGGTTTCACCAGAAAATACACCCTGAGCGCCAAGACGGGAACGTTGCTCCCCGACTTCCCGAGCGCCCAGCATCTCCTGTTGCGGGGGAACGTCTCCAGGGAAAAGGTCTGTCGGAAAACAAAAAGACCGTTGATTTAAATGAGGCTCGTCATCACGGTCTGGATATGTGGCCGACTTCCTGCATGTGTTTTAATAACTGTATGGTACCTGTTGTGCTTGGAGGTGGACACACTCATCATGATGTATAAGACACACTGCCAGTGCATCCTGGACAACGCCATAAACGTCAACTTTGAGGAGGTGAGTTCTGATCGACGCACCGGTTAAATGCAGATCGGTGAGGCGACGCGTGATCCGTTCTTGCCCGTGTTTTCGTCTCAGATCCAGAACTTCCTGCTGCACTTCTGGCAGGGGATGCCCGACCACCTGCTGCCGCTGATGGAGAACCCTGTCATCGTCGACATCTTCTGTGTCTGCGACTCCATCTTGTACAAGGTTGTTGTAACGTCGTCATGAAGGACGATGTCAAGATCTTCTGTTTGTCCGCGGAGGTTCTCGGTCATCCAGGTCACGGTTCATTTCTAGTCGGAATATTTTCCTGGCAACTGGACTTGAGGCTCAGTTAGTTGTTTCGGCCGGCCCAGGGTGAAGTCGAAACATAAATGGGTTTCCGAAACAATTTGTCTTGGAGCTCGTCCATGTTCATATCAGGCAGCTTCATGGATAAGCACAATTTTATATCGATCGTCGTGATTTGCTTTAAACACCACTAGAGGGCAGTAAAGAGTCGTATGTCGAGAGGCGGGAACATAAAGGTCACGGGGTCGAGGTTAAGTTAGCGACATTATACACTTACCCGAAGCGAGTTGTTGCTGTTTTTTAAATGAATCATCTGTTTCCCCAGGTTTTAACTGACGTACTGATCCCGGCTACCATGCAAGAGATGCCTGAAAGGTTTGTGTCCACTTCTAAAACACGTTTTTTTTTTTTTTTCTTATGTATATCATTTCAAAACAGGAGACAGAGTGAGTTGCATAGTTATTAGAAGGTTGGTGGGTCAGAGGACAGCGACCCCTAGAGGCTACCTCTGGGCTCCTGCCCCATCAGACCTGCATTTCAGTTTACTGATATTAGTCTTTGCTTGTAATTCTTTTTTTCATTAACTACCAGCTTAAAAGTGGTGGCACACACACACACACACACACACACACACACACACACACACACACACACACACACACACACACACACACACACACACACTCACACACACACAGACCCTATGAAAGATACTTAGCATGTAAATATTCCTCTGTGGTATGAGGCTATGTAAAGGTTGCCGGATATTTGTTTGCAACACCAATGTTTGCTAATTCTGTGGTTGTGAGAGCAGGACAGCAAGCTGTCTGGGTCTGCAAGGAATAATGTGTTATCTCCATTTCCAGGCAGAAGCACTTGTTTGAGTTTAGCAGATGAGGAAGTGATGAATTGACGGCCCGTCAGTGAGGCGACGTCTTTGAATGTATCCCATCAGTCTGTTAGCAGATATACGCAACTTTGCCAAACACTGGGAGAACTGGCTTGCTTCGTCCCTAGAGAATCTCCCAGAATGCCTCGCTGCCAAAAAGATGCCCATCGCGCGCCGCTTCGTCTCGTCGCTGAAGAGACAGACCTCCTTCCTACACCTGGCACAGGTAGCGTAGCACATCTGTGGAAGTTCTCAGACATCCAGGTCACGGTGAATCCTTCTTATCTTTGCAACTGCACTTGAATTATATTATAATATTTGGAAACTCCACACAGGTCACACATAGCACAGCATGTCTGTCTTTTTCCCTTTTTCTGTTTGACCTTTACGTCACAAAGGGATCAACCGCAGTATTCGGTTCCCTCCTCTCCCCCGTGACCACCTATCTTCATCGTTTGACCCCCCGCAGATAGCTCGCCCGGCCCTGTTCGACCAGACCGTGGTGACCAACATGGTGCTGGACATTGACAGTGTGGATCTCAGCAGCATCAGCTCCCAGCCCCTCCTCAGCATCACCACGACGGGAGAGCAGGACCCCGACATCTACACCGAGTGTAAGGACCCGGGCCTTGTTCGCTGGATGTTGCCCACCTGTTTCAGGGATGTGGATATCCACCCAAATCAAATATGGGGTTCCACAGGTGTCTGTTCTCGGCCCGCTGCACTTCTAACTTTACACCGAATGTTCTCCGCTGCCGACACACTGTATCTGAGCATTTCCGGGAGGCGTTTATGGTTAATTTGACATTTCCTGTTTTGCCGTGTTATATCCAGTCTACAAATGGAGCCCTCGAGAAATAACTGTGTCATTACCGCTGTTATCTTTGTTTCCTGCAGATGACGCCATCACTGTCTTTCAGGAGCTGAAGGAGCTGCTGAGGAAAAACGCCACGGTGGAGTCCTTCATTGAGTGGCTGGACTCTGTTGTGGAGCATAAAGTTATCAAGGTGTTTTACTCCACCCCGAGGCACGGGTCAGGTGGTGTCTTGCGCAATTGGCCGGTTTTATTCCACCTGCGTGCATTCTGGCTGCAGGAACCTGGGTCCAACTACACTTCCGGGGTTCCTTTAGATCTAATGGCCGGAGCGCTCGCGTCATATTCCATGTTGAAAACAGTCCACCCCCTCACCTCTTTCCTCTCCCCCGTCCAGCCCGGGAAGCAGAGCGGCCGCTCGGTGAGGAAGCGGGCGCAGGACTTTCTGCTCAGGTGGAGCTTCTTCGGCGCCAGGGTGATGCACAACCTCACGCTCAACAACGCCTCCAGCTTCGGTGAGGAGACGGGACGCCGGGCGCCCTTTCAAAACAAAGTGCCGCATTTTAAATCGCCACTGATCGAACGCCTGCGATAACCCGTTCACACTGGTTAGCGCACACAGAATATTTTTTTGAGAATAAAATAATCCAGATTGGGGAGCGATGCTAACACAGCACATCATTCCCTCCAGTATATTAAACCAGGCTTTAGAACTGATAACATACAGGCACAATTGTGATGCATTAATCATTCTACTGATTAATGCTGCGCCTCTTTCTTCTCTATCAGAAAATCACACACACACACACACACACACACACACACACACACACACACACACACACACACACACACACACAAAGCAGCTTGGAGCAGATTGCTACAATGGTGCCATAAATTGTAAAGGCCAGACTCACCTTGATCAAACACTCTTATCACCGAGTCGCGTGCTCGCTGTTCAAATATACACACACACACACACACACACACACACACACAAACTCACACACACAGTGAGCACATGAATATATATAAATGCTGATGTTTGGCTGGGCTTCTCGCTGTCACAGAAACGTTCTTAGTGAACAGGACACATGGTGACCAACCGCACTGTAGATGAACCCAAAGGTAGACCAGATAGATCCCTCCTGCCTGATTTTTTCTCAAACAGGCTCTTTCCACCTGATCCGAATGCTGCTGGATGAGTACATCCTGCTGGCCCTGGAGACCCAGTTCAACAATGATAAGGAGCAAGACCTGCAAAACCTCTTGGACAAATATATGAAAAACGCAGGTATGTCAGTATAGCAGTGCATGGTGATCAGTATCAGCTGGATAGTTAAATTTGGAGGTCGGCAGTCTGGGGATGCTGGTGCAGAACGGCTGCGGAACCTCTTTCATGTGCAGCAAGTCTGGAACGCACTCTTGCGCCTGATGGTCGTCAGGAATCCGACATCAGGACAAGCAGCAAGGAAACAGCTCGGACGGATCCCAGCACAATGCAGGCGGCCTTCAGCCTCGATCAGAGACAGATAGACAGATAGAAAGCAAGAGTTTGACAGACAGAGGTGCTAACAGCTACATGCTAATAGCTGAAATGATACAATAACAGCTTTAATATTCATAAAAGAAATAATAGTGGCAAGACGCTGCGGTAGATGTGTCGGTTCTTCGGCTCGGGACATGCCTTGTTCAGGTGCGATGCCCTGGGTGGGGAGCGGAGGTCCCAAAGGTTACCTCACAGAGATGAAGCTACTGAGCAGGATCTCTACAGGGCTCCTGTAGCATGTAATGTGGAGGGCGGGTGGGACCTCCTCCTCCTCCTCCTCCGGTGGCTGAACGCCTCTCTTAATCAAGTTGGGTGAATACTTAAATGCACAACACATCAAAGTGCAGTAAACGCCCATGAAATGATTCTATAAATCCAGTTTCTTTATTTATTTATCCTTCCAGATGCTAGTAAAGCTGCATTTTCGGCGTCTCCAAGTTCCTGCTTTCTAGCCAATCGCAACAAGGCCGGTGGCGCCGTTGACCAATCGGTGAAGAATGAAGCCTTGGGTGAGCACGCCTACATGTCTCTGTCCGCCGGTGAGCACCAAGGACTGGACACCGGTGCGGTCACCTTCCAGGCGTCGGACTCCATCGGGTTCACCCTCTCAGGTAAGACTACAAAGGTCTACGGGGGAAAATGGAAAAATAGGACCTTCATCAGATCAGATGAACGTTGGTTTGGTATTTCGTTGGAATATGAAGCCATTTTGATGTCCCACAGGTGGTCAGATGGATTTCTCCCAGGTCTCCGCCCCTCTCATGACGCCCCCCATCTCTCCAGCTGCACTAATGCACCGAGGCTCCGTCATCAACCAGGGGCCCATGGCGGGGAGGCCCCTGACCTCCTCCTCTTCTTCCTCTTCCCTGCCCTGCCCCTCGTCCTCATGCCTCTCGGCTCTGGGCTCCATGGGTCAGCCCGGCCCCTGCCCTTCCTTCCAGGAGACCCTGTACCACTGCTTACCTCAGATCAGCTCCGGTTACTTCCCCCCGGCCAGCGGGGCCTCCACCCCGGGCTACCAGCCCACATTCAGGTCAGCACCACTTTCAGGTCCGGGCCTCTCTTCTTGCATGGTCACTTGGGTTAAGTAGAATTCCACTCGGGGTCAGACCTGGAGGTAGTGTGAACCACTGTGAAGTCCAGCAGCAGTGGTGCCTTCAAGTACCCTGCCTGATGCAGCTGCTGCCACAAGCACATTGGTTCGTTCTGCAGCGTGAGGGGGATTGCGTACCGAGGTTGAACAAACCTAATGAGGTCATCTTCTTCTCTGCGCTACACTGTCTCCCTCCATCAAACCATCTCCTGTCATACCTGCTAACTCCCCTCCTTCCCTCTTCCTCTTGACCTCCTTCACCCTCAGCATCCTTCTACCCAGATCTTCTCCATCCCTCCTCTGTCCATACTTTCTCTCCAGAACATGTGCCGTCCCCCTCTCCCAGTTTCTCCGAACCAGACAATATTTGAACAAGTGCTGTGTTCTCCACTGGCCTACATAGTGTGTTTGTGTGTCCAGGCCTCAGAGCCCATGTCTGTCCTCGGTCCAGACGTCCTCCCTGGCCTACCACCTCTCTAGGTACCCCACGTTCAACGACCAGCCCCTGAGCAAAGAGGTCTTCTATGGCGGCGGGCATACCCACGCCTCCAACGCCTCCGCCTGCTCCTTGACTCCCTACGCCTCGGCGGCCCGGCCTCCATCCGGGTACGCCTCCGGATCTGACCCGGTCCAGAATGATCCAGGTCTGGAGGGTCAGGCGGCGACTGAGATCCTGGAACCTGCCGAGGGGTTCGGGTTCGTGGAGGCGGGGCTTAATCCGTCGGGCGCCGGGTGCCAGGGGCCGGCGTACGCCGCCCTGGGGCAGAGCGGTGAGGCCTCCGGGAATAAAGTCACTTGACTCTCGCTTCTCGTCTTTCTTTCTGAACGGTTCTTTTGTCCACGTCAGGTTACCTTGGCAACAACAGCTACCTGGACAACCAGCGAATGACGTCTCTGGCCGGCCAGCACGTGTCGGTCATCAGCAGCGTCGGCAGCCGCGCTTTCCCTCCGACGTTCTCCGACGTCCACGACCCGCTAAACATCCTGGATGAGCCTGGAAGGAAGGCCACCGCGGGCTACTTTCCCAAGGCGGAAGCCGCCGCAGGTAATATCAAGGGATGTACAGCAGCGGACACACGACCCGTTATAATTGCAGATTTCAACACGGTCCAAGTCACGTCTTCATCACCTCCAACCCGCAGATCACTCCATCCCGTCCTCCGGCTCGGCCCCCTGCATGTACGGTGTCCTGTCCCCGTTCAGCTCCCAGGAGGCGCTGCTCCCGCCGCCGCCGCCGCCACAGCGAGCGCCGCCCTCCACCGACGTGCAGGACCTGGTGTCCTCGCTACCGCCCATCAACACCGTCTTCATGGGCGCCGGTGGGGTACAATGACCCGAGAACATCTCCACACCATGCCTTGCTCCAGTTGAAGGAACCGGATCTTTGAAAAAAATGTGGAAAAAATATTTATGGACTCGGGATGAAGAATGGTAGACTAGGTGAGGAGAGCAAGCTAGCGCCTAAAAATCGACATCTGACAACTAGGGGGCAGCGACGTCGGACAAAGCATCTTAGAACAATGCAACTCAGACCAAGAGGGTTTTTCCATAGTGACAGTTCTTTCTCGGCGAAATGACTGTGCGCGGCTAACGGCTAGCAGAAGTAGCATCCAAAGATGGAGCAGGCGAGAGCTGCCGAAATGACGTGGAGCTCAGGGGATGACAAACTCTGGTTGGGGAAAGATGGAGGTGGATGTAGAAACATAAGAGGAAGAGGAGGGA
Organism: Fistularia commersonii; assembly: GCF_037954325.1. Lineage (NCBI taxonomy): Eukaryota > Metazoa > Chordata > Actinopteri > Syngnathiformes > Fistulariidae > Fistularia > Fistularia commersonii. The sequence goes on along the minus strand of NC_141303.1, from coordinate 14,798,215 downwards.
GATGAGTCATTCTGGGAGGATAGTTAGCCATCGCGTTTGGATCCAGTAAGCTAATGCTAATGCTTCTGTGTTTTGATTTGCTCATGGAGGTTCTTGTGGAGGAACTTTCAAGCAGGACACAACTATTAGTGTCTTGCCGGTGCCCCGATAGAGCAAAGTGGAACTAGCTCCTTCACGGATATCCCCATCTAGCAGTGGCTCTGGTGTGTCCCTGGAGGCCAAAGATGATTCACGAGGATTGTGGATGACACATCTCTTGCGGAAGGTCAATTGTGGAGATGGTTGGAGGTCACCAGCAGTGAAAACACTACATTTGTCTGATTCCTTCTTGGTGTTCTACACAGTTCCTCCGCGCCGAGCGGTCCCTGGACAAGTCGCTGAAAATAAAGACGACGCTTGCAAGCGGTTGCAATTCTTGGACGGACGTCGGCCTCCATGTGATGAAGATGGAGGATGAGGAGGAGGGAGCCAGTTGACTCAAGGTCAATAATAAACCCAACGAGCCCCTTTATCTTCTGCGGTCGGACGCTGAGATTAGAGGGAGGGGGGGTTCTTGTGTGCAATTATTTGGTTTCCCCCGGACACAATGGAGGGAGATAGGATGGAGATACGATGATGATAGGATGGAGATAAGGACGTTTGGAGAGGTGATGAGGACCAACAACTGGAGGGAGGGGGGCAGACAAAGGGGGGCCATGCTGGGATTTCATGGGGGAAAGTGGACTTTGGGATGTAATTAAATCATAATAGCAATTTGTGAGTTCTGTTTTCATTAATTCATTCATTTATTATCGCCACAGTTCGTCCTGCTGTCAGGGTCAAGGACACCCTTCATATAACCTCATCTATAGATAAAACCATTAACACATCACATGGAGATTCAACCACGGACCCTCATCCACACTTCATGCAGAGACATCCAACCATTCACCCGCTTGTCCACATTTCTGCACAATAGAGGGTCTCCAGAGAACCTCCTGCATGTGTTTGGACTGTGGGAGGAACCTGGACAACCCTGACGAACAGACGCCACACAGGAAGTCCTCCGGTGGGAATCAAACCAGGGATCTTCTGCCTGTGGCGTGTGTGACCTCTGCACTGCCGTTAATTCAGTTATCAAAATGACAATTTCTCAGCAAAGCACGACGATGAGCTTATCTGAGATGATCTTCTGATCACGGCCTCCAAGGATTTAGATCTTCGGTGGGGGATCTCACAAGTCCCTCATTTCCACGATCATTTCTAAACAACAAAAACAACTTAAACCAAGAACATATAATTCAACAGCAATAAGAGTATATATGTCTTGTGTGAGAATGAGTGTTTTGGACATTCTGGAGGCTTTTATTCATTCATCTATGAAACCAGAAGGACCTGATCTGCTGCTTCTCACAGCAGCAACATGCAGAGAAGAAGCAGCCAGTTGCGCCGCAAGCTATGCATGACACACACACACACATACACACACATATATATATATGGCTGTAACAGAGAGCAGCTCCCTGCAGGTCTTTGTACGTTATCTACTCAGGGGTAAAAATCCATGCAAGGCTGAGCGTTGGCGGCGCAGGGCCAGATGGCAGGACGTGTAATGATTACAGAATCCCCAGGTTAAAATACTTTAATTACTAAGTCAATAAGGGCAGCAACAATCGGCGGGCGGCGGCATAAAAACAACAGAAGGCGGAAGGCAAACTCTGGGCCAATGTTTAACCAGAACTCAGCATTAGAGCGGCTTCACATATGCTTCCAGGTCTCTCTCACTCTCTCTCTCTCTCTCTCTCTCTCACACACACACACACACACACACACACACACACACACACACACACACACGCACACACACACACACACACACACATACACACACTCTTCATCCCTCATTGCAGCCAGTTTCAGAGTTAAAGTGGATATAACACACAGCGCTCGAGGAATTATTGGAAAACACTGATTACAGTGATGGTGATGATGATGAAGAGGATTTTTTTTCTTTCCTCCTCTGTACTTTTTGTACTGCTTGTACAATTCTTGTGTTTGGGGCAACTGGACTTGAATTTCTTCACTCATAAACGTTTTCTCTTTCTCTCTTTCTGTGAGTGTGTGTGTGTGTTTGTCTATATGGAACAAACAGATGAGGCACGAGAAATCCATTCATGGGAAATCCCTGTGAATTCCATGTAAACTCAATTTTCTGTTGGCAGGGTGAAATTAGCTGCTTGCAGTAATACTGTAAAGCCACTGGATGTCACCTGTGTGCTTAAATAGTCAGAGCTGGCTTGAACAGCTAGGCAATATAATATAATATAATATAATATAATATAATATAATATAATATAATATAATATAATATAATATAATATAATATAATATAATATAATATAATATCATATAATATCATATAATATAATATAATATGTTGGAGCATGCCATAACAGAGTAGAATAGAATATAACAATGTAATATGCTATGCTATAATATCTTCTCCTCCTTTCGGCTTTTCCCTTCAGGGGTCCCCATAGTGAATCAACTTCTCCATCTAACCCTATTCTCTGTATCCTCCTCTCTCACACCAAGTAACTTCATATCTTCTCTCACTACGTCCATAAATCTTCTCTTTGGTCTAACTCGAAACCTCTTGCCTGGCAGCTCTTATTTTAGCATCCGTCTACCAATATATTCAGTATCCCTCCTTTGTATATGACCCAACCATCTCAGTCTGGCTTCTCTGACCTTCTCTCCAAAACATCTAACATGTGCTGTTCCTCTGATAGACTCATTCCTGATCCTATCCACCCTGGTCACTCCCAAAAAGAACCTTAGCATCTTCATTTCTGTGACCTCTGGGTGTGCCTCCTTTTCATCATTGTCACCAGCATCGCTGGTCTCACCACAGTCTTGCCCACCTTTGCTTTCATTCTGGCTGATAGTCTTCTATCACATAGTACCCCTGACACTTTTCTCCATCCATACCAACCTGCTTGAACCGTCTCTTCACCTCTTTTCCACACTCTCCATTGCTCTGGACCAGTTGTGCCCAGTAGGTTTATCAAAGGTAGTGTGGGTAGATCGCGTGGCATTAAAACATACTGTAGACGTCAGCTTATCATTCTCGCTATGAAATTTGTCACTTGACTCACAGTTGGTCGGTCCAATCCGACTTGATACAGGCGTCACTGCAAGTGCACATAACGGCCCGTTCTAGCAAGCTAGTGAGTTAGCCTCCAATTTATGTTGTTTAAATTTATGAGTATAAAAATGAGTGGGGGAGCTGGACCAAGTAAAGAGACTAAAAGGTATCACTTCCATTCAGAATGGGAGGTGGACTTTTTTTTTACTATGTCATTTTCAAAGTGAATTTGCCTCATCTGCCAGTCTGCCATTGCTATACCGAAAAAGGGGATAATGTGGAGCGCCATTTTTCGGACTGTTCATAAAAACTATGACACTGACTTCCCTCTGAAAAGTGAGCTGAGAAGGAGAAAGGTGAAAGAACTAAAATCCCAGCTGTTAAGACAGCAGTCATTTTTCTCACAGCTAACTTCAAAAGCAAAGGCAGCCACCGAAGCTTCGTTCTGGGTGAGTCACTTAATCATTAAGAACAAGAAATCCTTCCAAGATGGAGAGATGGTAAAAGAAACATTCGTTGACGCAGCTGACTTGTCCCAAGACTTTAAAACAAGGCAGAAATATCATCTCCAGCTATCAAGAAACACAGTTACATGGCGCAGTTGTGCATTTTTATTTGGATGGTGCTTTCTGATATGATCGCAAGAGGAGAGGAGTACAGGATTGAAAAAACCCAGCTGCAAGTGTGCACGTTGGTGTCCATCACCACGAATGGAGCACCTGCAATGGTTGGCCACTTGAATGGGTTTATGGCCAAGTGCAGGGAGGAAGATGCATTCCCCGACGTCCTTATTTACCACTGCATAATACACCAACAAGCGCAAAAATGCACAACATGAAAGAAATCATGGATGTGTCCGTGAAGATCACTATCACTTGTTCTATTTGCTCCAGATCTCTTCCTAGACGCCTATTCTGTGCACATCTGGATAATGCTGACAGTGACTACTTTAAGTTATTGTTGCTCCCCGATGTCAGATGGCTTAGTCGAGGCAAGTTCCTGCAAAGATTTCGAGACCTCCGTCTGGATATTAAGTTTTTTTCTGTGAAGCTAAACATGAAGAATATAGCCAACTAAATGATGACCAGTGGCTACTAGACTTGGCATTTTTAACCAATCTGACCAACATGTCAAATGACCTTAATCTAGAGCTGCTAGGAAAAGACAAAACTGTAATCAATATGATAAGCTCAGTTGATGCTTTCAAATGAAAAATGCAACATTTCTCCTCAAAGCTCCGCCGCAGTGATTTGGCAAACTTTCAGAACCTGGCGTCAGAGCTGGAGACGCAAGGCAAGTCATGTGTGCAGCTTGACCGTGTACGCTACAAAAAACAGATTGACACTTGTCTGTCAGAGTTTGACAAACGATTTCAAGACTGCTTTACTTGAGCCAATTGCTACATCCATGTGCCACCCTTTTCAGGAAGATGGTGACGTTGTTTCACCCACATCAAAAATTGTAACACTGTTTCACGTGAATTCTTCTGGAGTGGAGGATGAAATTTTGACAATATATAATACATATTTCATATTTCACATTTCACATTTCATATGTCATATGTCATATGTCATATTTCATATTTCATATATCATATATCATATATCATATATCAAATTTCATATTTCATATTTCATATTTCATATTTCATATTATATTATATTATATTATATTATATTATATTATATTATATTATATTATATTATATTATACAACATGGCGTAATATGCTGTGCTAAAATATGGTATTATATGCTAAACTATGCTAAAATATAATATAGCATATAGCTATAAGATGCTTTAACATGTTACAGCATGCTATGCTATGCTATGCTGTGATGTTATATTTTATCATATTGCTGTAAGTCACAAATGTTGGGATTTATGTTGATGCTTGTTTCTTTGTCATTTTGGGGTTGCTGGGAATTTTGTGGTTGTGGTTTGGAGTGCAAGGAATTCTGTTTTTTTTTCTTCTTATTTTACCTGCCCGGCAACAGTTAGCTGTATTGCAGGCAATTGGTTATTAAACGGACGTTTTACCATCAACCAAGTGTTTTCCCTGACTAAAGCGCTACAATATCATTAATGCAATATTATATTATATGGTAAAATATGGTAAAATATGCTATGCTATGCAAAAATATGATATAATGTATTATAATATAATATAATATGTGAATTTCTGCCCTTGGTCCAGTCATACAGGAAGTTGATTGATGTGTGTGAATGAGGGGGTGAATGAATGAATGAATGAACGAGATATGTTGAATGTGTGTTATATATGAGTCTAAATGTGTAATTTTGGGGGGTGAACACCTGTCTGGGAGGTGAGTGAAGTTTTGCGCATTTGTTTGTTCCTGCAGGAGCCGTCGGCATCTGAATGCACCGCTGAGGTAAACACAGACCAACAGCTACTGTCGTGCAGCGTGATAAATAGGTGTTTTCTTTTGCATTGATCATTGATACGGGTTTTTTTTTTTTTTTCGAAGAACGTTCCTGTCAAGGTTACCTGGAAATGAAAACACACTGAGAGGGAGCGATAAAAAAAACATATAAAAAAGAAAAAGAAAAGAGCTGGGAGGGGTTCGG